>NC_056731.1:458001351-458106351 GCF_019279795.1 Protopterus annectens
TTAGGACTCTCTCCTGGAAACACCCCTCTTTGGCATCTACTTCTCAGAAGTCAAAGCCAATGTCACGTCTCTGACTTACAAAGTGAATAGATGATTGCAAATTGGGAACAGTTATAGAAACCCCCAAGATGCAAACACCCTACAGGAAGGTTTAACACATACAAATGACTGATGTCAAAGCCATGGCTTAAAACTCAATACCAAGAAAAGATTTTAGTACCTTTTGAGAAGTCGTCCACCCCTGGAAACCACATCACCAATAAAACACCCCTAAGAATTGACTCACTAGTCAGGGATGTGGGAACTCATGGAGATACTAATCCAGCCTTCAACTACAATGTATTCAAAGTAGTGAGAAAATCCTTCTACACTTTGCTCAATGTGTAAGTAAAGGCATGGCATCTAGGCCCAGGGAAGTTGTCATACCTTCATATTCTGCCCTCATTTGATCCATCAGACAATATAATGCCCCCTTCAGTATGTACCTGACCAGACATGTAGCAACTAGAACATCCCAAAGTTCCTTACAAAAAGAACAGAATGTCCTGTGTGAATCACCTCAAAGCCTTATCTTTATACTCCGTCTCCTACAGAGTACTAAAAGGTGATCTATGCCTGGCTTGCAAGGCATCCTTGGATTCCCCTATGATGAACCTTTTGCTCACTCGCAAAACAAACATCAGAACTGCTAGATCCAAAGACCTACATTTCGCTTGCGACATAAATAGGACATGTTGAACAAACAGATGTGTTTCTCACAGAATTCCCATTCTCAGACACAGGCTCCCCATCCATGTGATATAGGAAATTCACTCCTGGTCTGGTGCCTATGTCTCTAATGGGCAGAGGCGGCCAGTAAATCATGTCAACCAATAATCACCCACTATATAACTGGGTTAAAACCTAAAACTTGCAGGTCACATTTGAGTTGCAAGGCTAGTCTTATAAAAGCCCTAATGGCCACTGGCCTAGTATACAACTATGAATCTATGATAGTAAAGAGAAGTTTACTGCATACTTCTGGAAGGCACTATATAATTCATTTGCCAAATACTTTGCATTATTATTATTTATTAGTACTATTACGTTATAAAGCAGAAAACATTAACATGAGGTTATGATATAATTGAGTTTTCTGAAGGTCAGCAGCTTGAAAACTTGAAAACTGAACCTATAAGACACAGTAGTTCAAGAATGAAGTGGACCAGGTGGTGGTCTGACCAAGAGAAGGATTCCACTGGTTCAGGTCTGGGGTGACCAACCCGAAACACCAAATCTAGCAAATAGCCATGCTAAAAAGTAGTACTGGAAATTACAAGAGCATATCCAATGGTTTCATTATAAATGCAAAATAATTGCAAGAACCAAATCATCATCATTGAACAGTATGCTGAAATTAACCGGAACAAGCCAGATTAGGTGAACCAACACTGAGTTGAAGAGAAGCCTATGAACTCCTGCAGGAAGGCCTTTACATTATGGCTAGGATGATTAAGTAAAAGTCTATAACCCATCCTAATCTCATGACATACAAGCATGCTTAAGAATCCAAAGAATTATGATTTTCTCTATTGCACAGCAAATAGCCACCCCCACAAACGTGCTGTATCTCAGGCACTAAATTATTCATACCAATGGAGGCATTAAGGCTGCTAATGTCTTGGTCAGCTGTGTGTGGAAACTGAATTCCCAAGTAGTTTTACATGATAAAGTGAAAGACACCATCAATAACCACCAGAACAGGGTTTATCAATGGATAAAAATAATGATTTTTGTCTTACCATTAATTTGACCTTGAGTACTTTTGAGTAAAGTGAGGCAGACATCAGAAGAGCGCTTAGCAAATGCTGTTGCAAAAAGTTTTACAATTTGAGCAAAGATTAAATTAAAGCAAATATGCGGATTGCTTGTATGTCCAGAGAAGCAGCTAATTTTCTAAAGGACATGTAGGACCTTCACAGAGATTTTCTTGACAGGGGTATGAAAGGGGCACTACCGGGTTACTTCCTTAGATGAACCACAAAGAAGCATTTAAAGTCATCTCGGCAGTCCCTACACTTACCAAAGAAAGGAGAAAAAAAAGTGGTATGGCCTTAACTTTCAGTAAACATGCCCATGAGATTAAAAGGATAATTTGTGACCACTGGTCCATTTTGCCTAGTAACAGACTAGTTAGCAAGATTCTGGATCCTAACCCTCATTTTGTTTTCAAAAAGTTATGAATATTAGGTTTTATTTAGAAGGGAAGTTCAACAAGGACAGTATGGAGAAGCTTAGCACCTTTAAATGTGGGCACCTTTCTGTACCTTTTGTGAGTTCATGAGCTGCAGAGAGATTTTCATCTGCCCCAGTAAGGCTAAGAAACATAACATTAAGGTGGCTGGGAACTGGCCACCCTCTCAAACTCAGGAACCCCACACAGCCTTCCTGAAGACACTGGAGGGTATAAATCTATCTCCAAACACCATCATATTGGGTGACTTCAACTACCCGAATATAGACTGGGAACATTATTCAAGCCCTAACTTTCTAGCCCAACGGTTCCTGGAGTTCATAAATTCAAATGCCATGGAACAGCTAGTCACTGTTCCCACGAGAGGAGAAAATATACTAGATCTCATTATCACAAACATGGGGACAAAATGCTCCACACCGGAAGTATATCCCTCATTGTTGAGATCTGATCATAAACTAATCTCACTGGAAATCCACATCCCGCCCCCACCCCAAACAAAAAAGACCACAGTGAAGAACTTCTCTAAAGCAAACTTCACACTACTCAAGACTGGTGTGGTATCCTTCAAGGCCCCTGAGTCAGTGGAAACCACAACCCAAGCTGCGGAAGCCCTTACAAATGCCTTCTATGAACACCTCCAGGACTGCATGGATCAGGCAATCCCAAATAAAACCAAGACTCTTTCCACAAAGGGCAAACGTCCAGTCTGGTGGACCCCAGCCATTAACAAACTTTACAATAAGAAAAGAAAGCTATTACATGATAGAACAAAATTCATAAAAGGGAAGTCACCCCTGATCATTATTAGTAAAAAAATACGAGCACTCAAAATCAACTAAGGCCAATTTTGAGAGAAAAATTGCCATGGATTCAAAGGACAATCATAAGGCCTTTTTCAGCTATGTTAGGAACCTGGGTGGAAACTCCCAGATATGCTCAGAATTAGTCCAAAATTATACAAAAATCACTGAACCCGCAGACATTGCCAACTTACTGGCAGACAGGTTCAGTGCAAACTTCACCCCCCTCTCCCCCCCTAAAGGAGAGAACTATCCCAGCGGAGTGTAGCCTCCTAGACATCTCAAATGCACAGGTGAAAGCTGCTCTCTCTAAAGCTAAAAACACAGCATCAATGGGACCGGATGGTGTCCCCGGCTGTGTGCTACACGAGCTAAATGAGGAATTAAACCCGCACATAAGGCAGCTGTTTAATCTCAGCCTTACCAAAGGATACGTGCCCAAGGAGTGGCGTACGGCAACTGTGGTCCCACTCCACAAAGGCGGTGCCTCTACGGACCCTGGTAATTACCGCCCCATAAGCTTAACAAGTCTAGTCTGCAAAGCTATGGAGAGGATCATAATGGAGCTCATAAACAAAGATATAGGGACTTGCAGACATTGGACCCGACCCAGTTTGGCTTCGTCAAGGGAAGATCATGCCTTTTGAACTTGGTCGACTTCTTGAAACAGTCACCAAGGCCATTGATGAGGGAAAGGCAGTCCATACAGCCTACCTTGACCTTGCAAAGGCTTTTGACACAATACCCCACTCGGGTATTGTAGAAAAACTTACCAGCTTAAATGTAAACCCATATGTCACAAGATGGGTTGCAAACTGGCTTAAGGACAGAACCCACAGGGTTAGAGTTGCTGGCGCTATGTCAGACTCCAAGCCGGTCACAAGTGGTGTCCCACAGGGCTCGGTCCTTGGCCCCTATTGTTCGGCATCTACTTCTCAGAAGTACAGGCCAACATGGGAGGACTTTGGCTGACAAAGTTTGCAGACGACTGCAAACTGGGCGCCATAGTGGAAAGTGCATTGGACACGGATATCCTTCAGAAGGGACTCACGGAAACGGATAGCTGGTGCCAGAGCCATGGCCTGAAGTTAAACGCCAAAAAATGTATAGTCATACCCTTCGGGAAAAACAAGGTAACCCCAAGCTACCATATAGGTGGCAATCCACTAAGCACAGAAGAGGTTATCAGGGACCTGGGGACCCAGGTTGACAGTGGCCTTTCTTTTGACACTCACGTTGCTAAAGTGGTTAGAAAGACCTTCTACTTGCCCACCTGATCATGAAGGGATTCACATCCAGATCTAGTGAGGTCATTGTTCCCCTGTACTCTTCACTTATCAGACCAATGATAGAGTACAATGCCCCATTCGGGATGCATCTCGCCCGACATCTGCAGCAATTGGAAAGACCCCAAAAGTTCCTCACCAAAAGGATAAAGGGACTCCAAAATCTGTCATATGCTGCCAGATTGAAGAAACTCCAGCTCTATTCAGTCGCATACCGTCTGCTCAGAGATGACATGTGCCTGACATACAAGGCCATGTCCAACCCAGAATTAATGGACATGCTCCACCTCAAAAAATCCAAATCCACCAAAACCACTAGAGCAAGCGACTTAAACCTTAGCACTGATATAAATAGGATGTGCTGGAGGGATAGATTTATCACTCAGAGACTCCCTATGCTGTGGAATAGAGTCCCGGTCCATGTGAGGCAGAGCACCTCGCTGGCTCTGTTCAAGAGAAATCTTGACCTGTGGATGGGAGATCGTAGGTTTACCCCGGGAATCATCTCTGTGTCACTGCTGGACAGAGGCACAACAAACTAATGGGCACAGTATTTTTTCATATAAGGGGTGGCGTAAGCCACAAAAATTTGGGCTAGGCTTATAAATGCCTTAGGGCAGATAGCCTAGTATAAACCTATGAACCTATGAACCTACAGATCCCAGTGCTCCAAGAGTCATTTTTTTAACATAGTAAAGACTATTTCTAAATTTAAAAGGAGGATAGCCCAACACACATCTGAAATTATAAACAGACTAAGAAAACTTGCAAAGCAAGCACTGAATCAGCAGGTCATTCTTTTTCACTCTTCACATTTTGGACATCATCAGGATGACTTGAGGGGAACTGTAATGCCATTCTTGAAAAGGCTGACCTGGAATGGTAAATTCACCACAAATTACTAGTTTTGCTCCTTTCTTCACTTTTCTTAGACTTTTTTATGCCTGTTATTTTTGTTGGTTTCTGCTATAACAAGGTTACTCTAGTGTATGCTGTTTTCTTGATTCACATACCTGTTATCATACATGTGCGTGCACGCACTCGTACACATGCATACACACCCTTATTCACTTTAGCTCTGTTTTGTTTCTTTTTACTTGAAAGGATCTTGTTTTCGGATTGGTGCTAAACATCCTTTAGTGAAAGGAGTTTTTGACACCTTGCTCCTCTCTGGTGACAAAGAACTAATTACTAGTTCTGCACTTCAGTTTATTTGGACTTAGTTTTATTAGTAATTTGAGTAATTTGAGTTTCTTATTTTAGTTTTGTAAGAAAAAAAAGTCTTGTGTTGCATCAGACTACCTCATGACTTATGATTCTTTGTGCTTGTTCTGTATATAGTACTTCTGCATGGGTTAAAGCTGTTATTGAAAAGTTGATCTAAAGTAGTCCAGTTATTAGATTAACTTGATTACCATTAATTAAAGCAATTATTCTGGTGACTAAACATGTTTGAGTTTGTTTCTTCAGTACCTTCATAGAAAAGGAATGAACATCTCAAGTTTTGGACTGTTTATTAGTGTGGCTTAATATTATAACAGTTAAATCTTTTTTCATTTTTCACAAATAAAGTGAAGTTAGTTCTCTACCTTAAAGCTGGGGACAGCTATTTCCTCGTACCTCTGGCAACTTGATGGAGATTAGACTGCTTGGGTATCACACAGACACATGATATTCAAGTATCTGTGTATGATTTCACCCATCCATGCTGGATGCCATAACTACAACTGTCACTCAAGATGCACAACCAGGTAAGCACCTACAACCTTTCCCATTCCTTCTCATACAGGATCCCAACTGAAGGGAAGCTTTACAAATGTCCAAGCAAATTGTAGGACAGACTGTTGATGTGAGAAGAGAAGGTGCCTGCAGCAGATACATTCCATAATAAAGAAAACAGGGGACCCTAAGAAAGTCTACTTGATCAACAGAGGTACTTAAGTTAGAAAAGTTGCAGAAGGTGAACAAAATAAAAACAGTGCAAACTTTGTTAAAAATCTACCAATAAAACTGACTGCAAGAGTGCTTTCTGGATGGAAAAAACAGCTGATGAATTTGCAACATAAGTTACAGAAAAAATAAAGTTCAGATACAAGTGTGATGATGTGAAGTATTTCCAGCTAAGCCAGGAGAAGTAAGGCAGCGGATGTGTAATATACGCAAATAAAGCTAGCTGGAGTTTTGCAAAGAATTGTATGTGATTTGTATATCAAAGTGATTTGTACAGGTATTTGTGTGTTGAAAATGTATTTGTAAAGTTGAGTCGCTTGTGCTAAAAATTTACCAACAGTGGGTCCTGCTAGACAGAAAAGAAATACATCTGTATGTCAGAGTGTACTGTAACTGTTTAAATGATTATACTGTAAGAGAGGATATACTGGAAGAGAAGAGGTTAATCTCGGTCCAGCTAACTTTGAAAAATAGTCTGAAATTAATTGCCTGGCTTAGGCCATAAGGATTGTATCTTACACTTCGGATTGCAGCCAGAGAGAAAATGTCTGTGAAAACCAGTACTAGGAATCCTACTGTACTGTCCTTGGGGGGTGAACTTAATTGCTGCTCTGGAAGGGTGGAAGTTTTGAAATGGTTTTATAGCCTCCAGATGAAATAAATCTTAGCAAAGCTCTGTGTGTATGTATTATGACACATGTGCAAGATTCTGGTTCAGTTGCTAGTAAAGGGGGCAGTATGGGAACCAGAAGTCTGATGACCAGATGTATTCGATGTCATTCTGTAATCCAGCACTGAAATGATGTTTTAATACTAGACAAGACAAGTCTCAGGGCAGTCTTTTTGAAACTGGACAAAGAAGGATCACTCACCTACATCATCTTGCCTTGCTTTAGTAAGTAACCAGGGAATAGTAATTCTTTAGAGTAGTCAGGAAAATATAGTGAGATTAGTTTAGCACTGTTTTTCTATACCTGTGTGAATGTATCCATTGCTGTTATTTTTAATACTTCCTGTGACTGAAACTCTGGTGTTTTTTTTAAATAGATATTTAGCATTTTCATGTTCTTTTATTATTTATTAAATATATTTAAACTTTTCATTGTGGCTGGTCTTTTAGAGAATATTTTAAACTTTGAGAATATTTAGACTTATTTGTTGACACTGTGGCCACTCCTGAAAGCCTTGCTGCATTGGTCAAACACTACCATTTGTATTAGTATTAACATTACCTAGTATAACAGAGTACCCTTACAAGAGCCTTAGAGTAGCTGTCTGGTGGCAGTATAACTACCTTATAGTCTTCGCAAAGGTAGCAGAGTTAGTAAATCTCTGCCAGCTTTTCCCAGGTGTGTGTGTGTGTGTGTGTGTGTAAAAAATCAAATCTCAAAGAATGCATGCATCAGCTACTTGGACAGGGACACAGAGCAGTGGTTTCACAGAGAGGATGGTGGAGTATTTGGCTTGGAACACTCGAACGACGACTCAACTCTACAGCTGTGCCAGTGGGGAGTCTTACTCGGGGGGGGGGGGCATGGAGAGAGAGACGGGTGGGACACCCAGCCCTCAAACAGTGCATGTTCCCTGTGTGCTCTTAAAGGTAATTGTGCTTGGTGCAGAGAGCTGCATCTGGAAATACTGTGTGTATCTATTTTTGTTGGGTTATTTTTGAGTACCCTTACAAGAGCCTTAGAGTAGCTGTCTGGTGGCAGTATGGTGCGTGTAGCTCGCGCAACATTTCCCTGCAAGCTACCTCAATGAAACCAGAAGACTGTAGCACAATTTCACTGTAGAGTGATCCAGCTAAAAAGGACAATCTCTGCAGATGTGAGCTAGGACAGGAAGCAAGGAACATTGCAGTGACCCCTTAGGACAGCTACAGTAACTAGGGTTGTTCTTATTTCAGTACATTTCCCCACTGCCTTTACAAACTGTAGTGGGAAATGTACTGAACTGAGAACAACCTTAGTTACAGTAGCTGTCTTAAGGGATTGCCCCGATGTGACTTGTTCCTGACCTAGCACACAACTGCAGCAACTGTGCTTTTCAGCCACATCGCTCTATAGCAAAGCTGTGCTGCAGCTTCCTGGTTTCAGCGATATAGTTCGCAGGGAAATGACTCGCAAGCTACACGCCGGAAAACATTTTTTTCCCAAGTGAGCATCCCTCACTGATGAGGATTAAGGCTCCTGATTACTGGCCCAGAACAGGGACATTACATATTGGTGAGCAGTGGTGTGGATATTAACTGAACGTCTGTAGACAGTTGTCACTGAAAGTGAGTACACTCTAAGCAGCCACAAGGTAAATGTACAGAATTTCATTTGCAAAAAAGTTTTATTTATTTTTGTTAGTCTAGTTCGGGAAAGCAGCAAAGATGTCAGCAGTGGATTCTGGCAAGCTGACAAAAGAACCAGTTGGCCAAGGTGTGTGAAGCCAAGGGACTGGTGCATGCCAACCTGAGTAGAGGAGAAACAATTTCAGCCTTAATTGCAGCTGCAGCCTAAACCAGCAACCAGGAAGACAACCAGTCTGGTGATGGGGATTTGCAGGCCTTCAGAAACAGGACAGTTTACCTTTTCCTCACAGGACTTAAAAATCCATCTGGCGTTACAGAGACAAACTAGAGGGCCAAACATTTGGAATTCGAATAAGTGGACAGACTGTGGCATTTGGAGGCCAAGGAAAAGGAAAAACAAATGGAAATAGAATCAGCAAAAAGACTGCAGCTGGAGGCCAAAAAAAATTAGAAACCGTCCCAACATGAGATGGAGATGCTGACTCTTCATCAGGGTTATGGAGATAATGGGGAACAGAATAACTGAACCCCAGAAGCAATAAAGGTCAGTAAAAGTACAGTTGTGTACACTTACCATAAATGTAGATGTTAAGAGTGTATTCACTGTTGCAGTCATTACATTTGGGTAATCTACTGGCAGGTTGCCATCAGTCGGCCTGATTAACAAAGTCTTGGGTCCTGCGTTGGTTGCTGTCCCTTCTTCCATAACGTCAGGTCGTCAGGGGTATAAAACATGCAGCTGATACCATTACATCAGTTTTTCTAGCCCCAGATGTCAGGTGCCCCCCAAATGGGGGGGCAAATAAAATTAAAAACACAAAAAATATACTTCCAATCCCAAAAGCAAATACACCAAAAGGGCTTTTAAGCATAGTGAAAGAAAGTACAGGTATAGCCAGAGAAAAATAGGGGGAAGGAGGGACGGTAACCAGGACTGCAACAGTGAATACACTCAAACATCTACATTTATGGTAAGTGTACACAACTGTAGTATGTTCTTCGTGTTTCACTGTTGCAGTCATTACATTTTTGTAGATTCCCAAAGCTATGGTTGGGTGGAGGGAATTATACAGCATTAGGACCAGCTATAAGGCCCTGCAGGACAGCAGTGGCAAAGCCAGCTCTGGACTTAGAGAAAAGTGGTAAATGGTAATGTTTGGTGAATGTATGAACTGAGCTCCAGATAGCAGCTTCTAGAAAGTCCCTGGTAGGAAAACCTCTGAGAAAGGCTGTAGAAGTAGATGCAGCCCTGGGGGAATGTGATCTGATCCCTTGGGGGGTAGTTTTTCCATGGTGCATATAAGAGAAATGAATACAATGGCTTATCCATTTGGAAATGGTTTGCTTTTAAATAGCCTTTCCTTCTGCCCCTGCAGCAAATGCCACCAGCAGTTGTTCAAATTTTCTTTGAGATTTTGGCCTGTTTAAGTAAAATCTAAGTTGTCTGTGTACATCCAAAGAATGCAGAATCCACTCACCCTTGTTCTGTGGATTGGGAAAGCAAGTTGGCAAATGAATGGTCTGATTAAGAGCCACACTGGATACCACCTTCGGCATGAAGGATGGATTGGTCCTGGGAGATACCCTGTCTGCATGAAAAATGATGAAAGGCTCCACTGCCATAAGAGCCTGTAATCCAGAAATCCTTCTAGCTGAAGTGATTGCTAAAAGGAAAGCTGTTTTCCAGGAGAGAAATTTTAAGTCTGCAGTAGCAGTTGAATCGAAAGGAGGGAGAGTGAGCTTTTCCAATACAAAATCGAGGTCCCAGGCAGAGGTTGGAGCTCTCCTGGGTGGTCTTAACTTTTTGGCCCCTCTGAGATACTGCTTTAGCAGAGGATGAGAGAAGAGGGGAGGTTCTGTCTTGTAGTGCGCTGAAATGGCTGAGGCATGGATTTTTATGGAAGAAAAGGACAGGCCCTTGTGAAGCATCTCAGTTAAGTATTGTAAAATCTGAGGAATGTTGGGCACTGCTGTACTTATCCCTTGAGATTGTTTCCAGGCACAGAATATTTTCCATTTGTCAGCATAAGATTTTCTAGTACTAGGCCTTCTCGCCTCCAAAATGACATCCATCACAGGTTTGCTGAGGGATGCTAAAAGTGAATTTAGGTGATTAGCCACGCTGCAAGATTCAAAGTTTGGAGCCACGTGTGCAGAATTTGGTTGTTCTGCTGAGACAGTGAGTAAGGTGTCTAAGGCAAGTGCCACGGTGGAAGGTGTGAGATATTGCGCAGGAGTGGGTACGAGAGTTGGCGAGGCCAGTCTGGAGCAATCAAAATCATTTTTGGTTTGTCCTGTTTGACTTTTAGTAGAACTTTGGAGATGAGAGGCAGAGGGGGAAAGGCATAGACTGAAGGATAGAGCATCCACTTTCCAAGCTTTTTTGTGATGAGTTCTTGTGCAAAATTTGTCCAACTGATAGTTGTGGGGCGAGGCAAAAAGATCTATGTCTGGGCTCCCCCATTTGCATGTCAACATGTTGAAAATCCATGGTTCCATTTTCCATTCGTGTGGGTCCATGAGATTTCTGCTTAGTTCATCTGCCAGAGTATTCAGCTTTCCTGGCAGGAATTGAGCTTGTATTTGTACTTGACAGGTCAAGGCCGTGTTCCATGATGCCATGGTTAGTCTGCAAAGGGGGTAGGAGTGTGTACCCCCCCCCCCGTTTGTTTATGTACGACATAACTGTGGTGTTGTCCGTCTATCATCAATTGTCCTGGATGAAGGTAGTCCTTGAAGGCTGTCAGTGTATTCTGTACGGCTAGCATTTCTTTTTGATTGATATGAAGGTGCATTTGATTTAGGCTCCATTTGCCCTGAATGCACTTCCCTGCCAGATGTGCCCGCCAACCACAGTCTGATGCGTCTGTAGTTAACATATGGGCAGCAGGGGGTGGTGTGAAGGACAGTCCTTGTTTTGGTGGCAGGCCTCTGCCCAATATAGGAACTCTAGTTGCAGGCAAGGAATGATAGGAATCTTGTTTCCAGGCTGTGACAATGCTGACTCCATAGACTTTTTAAGTACCACTGAAGTTTCCTCATATGCAGTCTTGCATATGGAATTAGAAAAATGCAGGAGGCCATGAACCCCAAAGCTTGCAGTATTTGCCTTGCAGAAAGCAGGGTTTTTGTGGCCACCTGTTTGAAGTAAGTCACCAAATGAATTTGCTTCTCTGGCATAAGGAAAGCCATCTGGGCAGTTGTATTCAAGCTTGCACCTAGGAATATAATTTTTTGAGAGGGTACCAGTTGTGATTTCTTTTCGTATATAGTGTACCCCAGACAAGTTAGAACCCTTTTTACAAATGCCAGATGGTTTAGAAGAGTGTCCTTGTTTTCTGCCTGAATTAGACAATCATCCAGGTATGGATATATTTGAATATTTCTTTGCCCGCAGAATGCAATTACTGGAGCCAGGCACTTTGTAAAGACCCTGGGTGCAGTAGATAAGCCAAAGGGCAGTACAAAGAATTGGTAATGCAAGTAGCCTGCTTTGAAATGGAGTTATCTTCTGCAAGATTCCCTGATTGGGATATGCAGGTAAGCCTCTTAAATCTAGAATTGCCAACCAGGCATCTTGGGCTAGCATAGGAAGTAAAGTACAGTTGTGTACCTACCACACATGTAGATGTTCGAGTGTATTCACTGTTGCAGTCATTATACTTGGGTTATCCTGCTGGCAGGCTACCCCCAGTCGGCCTGAATTCCAAAGTCCTGGTCAGGTGTCGGTTGCTGTCGCCTCTTCTCTGATGTCAGTGCGCCAGGTGTATAAAAGATGCAGCAGACGCCATTTTCTTCAGTTTTTCTTGCCCCAGATGTCAGGTGCCCCCAAAAGGGTAGGCTAAAAATTCTGCTCATAAAAAAGCATGCACTAACATAAACATTACCTTCATCTACAAGCAAATACACCACATAGGTTGTATAGAATAGAGAAGTACATACAAGTCCCAGCAATGAAAGGGGGATGGAGGGAGGGTAACCTGGACTGCAACAGTGAATACACTCAAACATCTACATTTATGGTAGGTACACAACTGTACTATGTTCATCATGTTTCACTGCTGCAGTCATTACACTTGGGTTGAATCCCAAAGCTGAGGTTGGGTGGCTGGGCCTAGATAGAATTAGGAGTGGCTATGAGGCCCTGCAGAACTGCAATGGCGAAGCCTGCACTGGATTTAGAGTAAAGAGGTAAGTGGTAGTGCTTTGCAAAAGTGTGCACTGAAGTCCAAGATGTAGCCTCCAAAATGTGCTTGGTTGGTACTCCTCTGAGGAAGGCTGCTGAAGTGGCTGCTGCTCTGGTTGAATGTGGCCTAATGCCCTTAGGCACTGATTTGCCATGTTGTGAATAGCAGAAAACAATGCAGTGGCCTATCCATTTTGAAATACTCTGCTTTGAAATAGCTTTTCCTTGTGATCCTGCAGCATATGCCACTAAGAGTTGCTCAGTCTTTCTGAAGGCTTTAGTTTTGTCCAAGTAGAAGCGTAGCTGTCTGTGTATGTCCAAAGAATGCAGAAGTCTCTCCCCCTTACTATGTGGGTTTGGATAAAAGGTAGGCAAATGAATGGTTTGGTTAAGAGACACATTGGACACAACCTTAGGCATAAATGTTGGGTTTGTCCTTAGAGAAACCCTGTCTGGATGATAAATAATAAAAGGTTCCACAGCCATTAGTGCCTGTAACTCTGAGACTCTTCTTGCTGAGGTTATTGCTAGGAGCAGAGCTGTTTTCCATGATAAATATTTTATGTCAGCTGTATTGGCTGGCTCAAAAGGAGGCAGTGTGAGCTTTTCCAAGACAAAATTGAGGTCCCATGCAGGTGTTGGTGCTCTCCTTGGAGGTCTTATGTTTTTGGCCCCTCTGAGGTACTGCCTTATTAAAGGGTGAGAAAAGATAGGTGGTTCCATATTGTAATGGGCTGAAATGGCAGAGGCATGGATCTTAATTGATGAAAAGGATAGGCCTTTGTCCAGCATCTCAGTTAAGTATTGTAAAATCTGAGGAATATTTAGTACAGATGTGTCAATTCCTTGTGCCTGGTTACAAGCACAGAATCTCTTCCATTTTTCTGCATAAGAGTTTCTGGTACTGGGCCTCCTGGCCTCCAAAATAACATCCATCACAGCTTTGGAGAGAGGAGTGTTCTGAATGGCTACATTATCCACCATGCTGCCAGATTTAAGGTCCTGAGTTGGCTGTGCAGGATCTGATTGTTTTGTTAAGTCAGTAAGTGAGAAATCTGAGGCAATGTCCAGGCTGGACCTTGAGACAAGTTCTTTAGGATTGGGTACCAGTGCTGGCGTGGCCAGTCTGGAGCAATCAGTATCATTTTTGGCTTCTCTTGTCTGACCTTTAGGAGTACCTTGTGGAGGAGAGGCAGTGGAGGAAAGGCGTATAATGTTAGGTTTTTCCAGCTGAAGGATAAGGCATCCACTTTCCATGCTTGCTTGTTGTAAGTCCTTGTGCAGAATCTCTGTAGTTGGCAGTTGTGCGGGGAGGCAAATAGATCTATGTCTGGGCATCCCCATTTCCTTGTTATCATGCTGAAGACTTGTGGATCCAGTTTCCACTCATGGGGATCCATGAGGTTTCTGCTTAGTTTGTCTGTCAGAGTATTTACCTTTCCTGGCAGGAATTGTGCTTGCAGGTGAACTTGATAAGTCAATGCTGTGTCCCACAAAGTCATGGCTTGTCTGCAGAGGGGGTAGGAATGTGTGCCTCCCTGCTTGTTTATGTACCACATGACTGTAGTATTGTCCGTCTTTATCAGTAGTTGTCCTGGATGAAGAAGATCCTTGAAAGCTGTCAGGGCATTCTGAACAGCTAGCATCTCTTTTTGATTGATATGAAGATGCATCTGGCTTGCGGTCCATGTGCCCTGAATACATTTTCCTGCCATGTGGGCCCCCCCAGGCATAATCTGATGCATCCGTTGTTA
This sequence comes from Protopterus annectens, assembly GCF_019279795.1. Lineage (NCBI taxonomy): Eukaryota > Metazoa > Chordata > Ceratodontiformes > Protopteridae > Protopterus > Protopterus annectens. The sequence goes on from NC_056731.1 coordinate 458,015,863, forward strand.
GTGTCTGCCTGGCTGTGGGTAAAGTGAATGGCTGTCCCTTGTTGAGGTGACAGGCCTGTGCCCACCATCGAAACTACTGTTGCAGGCAGGGAATGAGGGTAATTAATGTTTCCAGGCTGTGGCAATATTGAGTCGAAACACTTTTTAGATACCACTGTAGCTTCCTCATATGCAGTCTGGCATATGGAATTAGCACAATGCAGGATGCCATGAAACCCAAAGCCTGCAGAATTTTTCTTGCAGATAACTGGGTCTTTGTTGCCAACATTTTAAAGAAGCCAGTTGCCTTTGTTTGTCTGGCGTGAGATAAACCATCTGGGAAGTTGTATCTAAGCTTGCACCCAGGAATATTATCTCTTGAGAGGGTACTAGTTTTGATTTCTTTTCGTTTACTGTGCACCCTAGGCAAATTAGCAATCTTTTTACAAACGCCAGATGCTTTAGTAGAATGTCCTTGTTCTCTGCTTGAATAAGGCAGTCGTCCAAGTAAGGATATATTTGAATTCCTCTTTGTCTGCAAAATGCAATTACTGGTGCCAGGCATTTTGTGAAGACCCTGGGAGCAGTAAATAAGCCAAAGGGCAGTGCAGAGAATTGGTAGTGCATTGAGCCAGCTATGAATCTGAGGTATCTTCTGCAAGATTGTCTTATTGGGACATGCAGGTATGCCTCTTTTAGGTCCAAAGTTACAAGCCAAGCCTTCTTGCCCAGCATGGGCAGAAGCTGCTGCACAGTCAACATTTTGAATTTTGGAACGTCCAGAAATGTGTTTAGAATAGACAGGTCCAGTACTGGTCTCCAGGCTTTGTCCTTTCTGGGTACCAAGAAAAGTCTTGAGTAAAAACCTTATCCCTGCTCTTGCTGTGGTACTCGCTGAATGGCCCTCATGCCCATGAGAGATGAAACTTGCTTTTGTGCCTCTGCCCATTGATTGTGTGGCAGGTCTGGCATACCTTTTGCCCTTGGCAGGGTGTGAAAGTGGAACCTGTAGCCCTGAGACACTATGTTCACGACCCTTTTGTCCTGGGTGATCATGTGCCAATTTTGTGAAAAAAGTGCTAGTTTTCCCCCTAAGGGGGCTGCCAAAAGATAAGTGCTTGCTGCTGGCAGAGGAAAGTCATTGGGACTGTTTCCTGTATGGCTGTGATTTGTCTTCTCCGTTTTTGGAGGTAGAAGCCCCCCCATTGTTTAGGCCTGTATGAGCCTTGGGGCTGGGATCTGCCTCTGGGGCGTCTGTATCTGCCTCTTTGTGGCCTGTGTGACACTGGAAAGGACCAATTCTTTGTAGACCAGTTCCTGCTAAATCTGGGTGGCTGCACCTGTAAGAAATCCTTAAATGTCTGCATAGATTTCGCTTTGTCCTCCATTTTCTTCAACACCTCTTCTTCTTTAACACCAAACAAAGTATCATGCTGTAATGGAGCATCTAATAATTTTGCTTTAACATGATCAGGAAGATTCTGTTCCTTTAACCAAGCATGCCACCTAATGACTGAACCCGTAACAGCGGCCCTGCAAGAGGCCTCCAGAGAATCAAAACCACATTGCAAAGTATGCTTTCCCACTTGTTCAGTTGCATGCAATAAATCCTGCATTTCCTTGTTTTCTGCACATTCAGAATTTAACATTTTCTGTTTAAGCAGTGACATTAAGTATCGCTGATATTTAAGCATATGAAACTGACAATTTAAAGCCCTCATAGCCAAGGTAGCAGAAGTGTAAACCTTTTCCCCCCATCTGTCCAGTGCCCTTGAATCCCTATCAGAGGGGATAGGGTTTTTTGCAGTGGAAGCCTTGACCCCTTTGGGACCCTGAGAAATAGTTTCTGGGTCTGCAGCAGGGTTTTTATAAAGAATTTTTTGTGAATCTGGAACCCTGTAGTATCTGTCTGGCTTAACAGGTGCAGAGGGTAGAGAGTCAGGAGACAGGCAGGACTCTGAAAATACATCATCTACAATGTCTAAACCAGGAGGGATAGCAAGAGGCCTGTGCTGAGGTAGTAAAAGAAAATCTCTGAGCCTTTTCTTAGATTCTGAGTAGTCTTGGCTCTACCAGTGGAAGTGCTCCCTCATGGTATGCAGGGTTTCCCCAAAAGAATAATCCTCAGGAGGGGAGGCTGAAGGGATAGATTCTTCAGCATCAGAATCCTCATAGGGAGGGAGAGAGTATTCCTGTTCAGAAGAGGAGTCAAGAGGAAATGGAAACCTGATCTGAAGATTCATATTCTGTCTGTTGCCTAGGCCTCATCAGGAGGGGGATGGGAACCCCTGATCAAGGTAATTAGGTCTTCGGCCATTTTGAGCATCTGTTTTTTAGGCATAGAGGCCTGTCCATGGACTTGCTGCACTTGTTTCTTTATCTTTAGTGGTGCTTTAGTCTTTGCCTTTGAAGCTGTAGTCAGTTTTATATATAACTGTGTAGGCCTGAAACACCCTCAGAAGCCGATGCCTGCTCAGCTGCTCCAGACCCATCTGAGGGAATATTTTCCAAGTGTCCAACACCTTGAGTTTCCAAAGGCCTAGTCTGCTCCACGTGGGAGTCGGACGCGGCCTGCGGCTCTGAGGTAGCGGGCGTCAGGGGCTGCGAAAGTGCCTCACTGAGAACCGGCGAACCAGTGACTGGCTTAGAAGAAGCCTCATTGTCAGTTTTGGACCTCGGATGCCTGTCCTTTTCCTTGCGTTTCTTGTGAATTGTGGTAGTCGGATGGCTATCCGACGACATTGTGTAATTAAATCTTCGGCCAATGTAATGAAATGCAAAATCGTACCAACGCTTAATAGTGCATTGGTTAAATCTAGCACAAAACCTGCAATTAGCAACGTCATGATCAGGGCCCAGGCAAGGAATACAGTAAGAATGGAAGTCCTTATGAGGTATTTGCTTCCCACAAGAAATACAATTATTAACTTTTTCTGACATCTGTCTGGAGCACGAAAAAAGTTTCCCCAACGGGGTACTTAGCTTTAAATGAAGACTTCGGATTTGAAATTCGAACACAAAAATCTCAGGAGTCGGCCGACCGGCACTTGCTAACTGCTTCTGCTTCAGGCACCGCGTGGCAAAAAAGACTGAAAAAAATGGCGTTGGCTGCATCTTATACCCCTGGTGCTCTGACATCAGGGAAGAGGCGACAGCAACCGACGCCGGACCAAGACTTTGGAATTCAGGCTGACTGCGGGTAGCCTGCCAGCAGGATAACCCAAGAGTAATGACTGCAACAGTGAAACACGATGAACATCTGGAGAGGACCAGTTCTTAGTAGGCCACTGCCTACTAAATCTTGGAGGTTGCACTTGTAAGAAATCTTTCACAGTTTGCATATATTTAGCTTTATCTTCCATCTTTTTTAAAACTTCTTCAGCCTTATTACCAAATAGACGGGTCCTGTTGTACAGGAGCATCCAACAATTTTGCTTTAACATGATCAGGCAGAGTTTGCTCTTTGAGCCAAACATATTTTCTTAGCAGAGACCCAGTTACAGCAGCCCTGCAAGAGACCTCCAAAGAATCAAAACCACATTGCAAAGTTTGTTTTCCAACTTGTTCAGCTGAATGCAATAAATCCTGCAAAGCTTTACTTTCCACAGTCAGAAATTAACATCATTTTCTGTTTAAGCAGTCCCATGATATGCTGCTGATATTTAAGCATATGAAATTGACAGTTTAAAGCTCTGATTGCCAAGGTTGCAGAAGTGTAAACCTTCTTACCCCATCTATCCAGCGCCCTGGAATCTCCATCAGAAGGAGTAGGATTTTTAGCAGTAGAGGTCTTTATGCCCTTGGGACCCTGAGAAATGGTTTCAGGATCTGCAATAGGATTTTTGAAAAGGAATTTGTGGAAGTCAGGAACCATGTAGTATATGTCTGGCTTACAAGGAGCTGGAGGCAGAGAATCAGGAGCCATACTAGATTCTGAAAAAACATCATGAAGAATGTCTAGAACAGGGGGAGGCCTATGCTGAGGAAGAAGAAGAAAATCCCTAAGTCTCTTTTTAGATTCAGAGAAATCCTCACTTTTCCAGTGGAAATGTTCCCTTAAAGTACGTAAAGTTTCCCCAAAAGAAAAATCCTCAGGGGGAGAAGCAGAAGGAGTGGAATCTTCTGCACCAGAGTCCTCATAAGTTTGTATAGACAAATCCTGTTCATTAGAAGAGTCAGAAGAAATAGAATCCTGTTCATAAGATTCATAATCAATGTCTTGCCTAGGCCTCTTAGAAGGGGGGGGGGTTGGCTACCCCTGATCAGAGTAATTAAACCTTCAGTCTTTTTGATCATTTGTTTTTTTAGGCATAGGGGCCTGCACATGTGGCCCAGGCATCATTTTTTTAGACAGATTTCGATTCTGGCCTTAGTTTTGAAGATGGCGTTGGTCTAATGTACAAATTTGTAAGCCTGAAAACACACTCAGAAGCTGGTGCCTGCACAGCAGCTCCGGACCCATCTAAGGTAGAGACATCCGCGGGTTCCATAATTGAAGCATCTCGTGGCATAGCGGACCCTGCAAATCAGAAGTAGCGGGTATCAGGGGCTGCGAAAGCACCTCAGTGAGTACCAGCGAACAGGCACATGGCTTAGGAGAAGCGCTGTCGTCAGTTTTGGACCTCGATGGCCTGTCTTTTTCTTTGCGGTTTTTAGGTATTCCGGTAGGTAGTCGGATTGCTAACCGACAACATTTCTGGATAATTAAAGCATGAGCCAAAATATTTAGAAGCAAAAATATACAGACTTTTAATAGTGCGTTGATTAAATTCAGCACAAAACTGACAGCAAGGTACGTTGCGGTCAGGGCCTAGGCAAGGAATACAGTACAAATGAAAATCCTTATGAGGTATTTGCTTCCCACAAGTAATGCAATTATTAACTTTTACTGACATCGGTAAGGAGCAAGAAAAAGTTTCCCCAACAGGGTACTTAGCTTTTTAGTTGAAGACTTCGGTTCTGAAACTCGAAAACGAAAATTTCAGGAGTCGGCCGACCGGCACTTGTGAACTGCTTCTGCTTCGGGCAAGAAAGACGATGTAATGGCATCGGCTGCATGTTTTATACCCCTGACGACCTGATGTCATGGAAGAAGGGACAGCAACCGATGCAGGACCCAATACTTTGTTAATCAGGCCGACTGAGGGCAACCCGCTAGCAGATTACCCAAATGTAATGACTGCAACAGTGAAACATGAAGAACATCCCTGTACTCCAAAGGGTGGGAGTGCTGGGTCCAGACCGACCTTGGGTACCACTGCAACTTCTTCATATGGAGTCTTGCTAATGGCAACATGGGGATAAGTGACTGCCATGTAGCCCAGGAGCCTAAGTTACTGCCTTGTGGTCAATTCTGTTGTCTGGATAACCAAAAGTAGGTGTTTTGTTAAGCTTTCCACCTTTTGGGGGGGGGGGGCAGACTTTCATGAATCCTGCACCCCAAGAAGACAATGTCTTGGAAAGGTTTCAGGTTAGACTATGGGAAGCTGATCAGAAATCTCAAGGACTGTAGTAGAGTAATGACAAGTTGTAAGTGTTGCAGAAGGGCCCATTTGCAGTCTGCCTCAATGAGCAAGTTGTCCAGGTAAGGGAATATCTGTATTCCTTTTGTCCTGCAAAAGGTAATAAACTGGAGCCAAACATTTGGTGAATACTCTTGGTCCAGTAGAAAGCCAAAAGGGCAAGGCAGAGAATTGAAAGTGAGAAGGACGCACAGAGAATGTCAGTTATTTTTCTGAAACTGGGCCTTACAAGGGATGTGAAGGTAGGCATCCTTGACATTTAGGGTGTTCATGAACCCCTGGGGGAGGAGGAGTGGAAAAATAGTTGGCAAGGTCAACATCCGGAAGGCAGGAACCTGAAGGAAGAGGTTGAGTAAAGAAAGGTCCAGAATTGGTCTCAAAGGACCGTCTTTTCTTGGGATTAGGAAAATCCTGGTGTAGAAACCTCTTCCTTTTGCAGCCAGAGGTACTGTTTCAATGGTGGTCTCATTAGGGGTCTGTATAATACTAAGATTATGTGTAATTAAATCTACATATTATTATGGTTTTATACTGTATTTTTGGTAAGAATCTGTATCAGCCTATCACACACTTTAATGATTTACTATGGTATACTTTACAATGCCTCTACTGTACTACTGATATACAGTGATTCAAATGTTATTGCAACTTCTTGTTTGAAATGGATTATACCATGTTTCCATTGGTTGGTACTATCTATAAATATTCATGAATTATATGGCATGATAAATGCTTTTCACTGATGAAGGCTGGTTAGCCGAAATCAGTTTGATTTGATTTTAGTGCATTTTGATGCATTTCATGCATAATAAATAATTATTTTCAGCTTATTTGTGAAGAAGTGTTTATATGCTGCGAATGCTGGCCACTGGTGTTTTACTATGTAATGGTTTGGCTGAGCATACCGTACCTGCTTGGTTTCTACTGTCGTTTGTGGGCTTCGCTGTTGGGCTGCAGCATTTACACTTCTGTTCATGTAGGAGGATTTCTTCCCAGTTTGCGATTTTCGAAACCAACTTCTGCTAACTTAAAATTTGGCAGTACACTACCATAGAGGCATTACCCTTTTGGGTGCAACTACAAACTATATCTTTCAAGATAGTTTAACATTATTGGTGTTGACGTTTGGCGTTGGTGCTCGGAAGGAGCAGTATCGGATGCACTTACTCATATCCTGAGGAACCAAAGACTATTAATTACCCCCCCCCTTTTTTTTCAACATTGGTGTGGTGCCGAATTCTGGAACGATTTGGTTGGGCCTATTGGTGTCTCAACAACATCATAGTTTTGTGAAGACGCTGGGCGGCCATCTTTTGGATTACCTGCTTATCCTGTTATCTAAGGAACAGTTCACTTTGGGGAAATTCCGGGTTTTGTTTTTTGATGCTATCGGAACACTTTCCTATAGAAACCCGGGGATGAGTGAAAATGTGCTATCTTTTCTGACTGAATAGCAAACGAAATTGGATTTTCGGAATATTAGGTACTGTGTTTTCACAATCTTTGTATTTTGTGCGAACAGGATATGACTTATATCGGGGGTGATTAACAACACGGTGACTATAACTTTCTAAAGCAATATTTTGACAACATACCACATTAGACTGGGAATCTAATAGAAGCAAATCATTTTTATTTCAGATGGCTATCGGAAAATAATGGTGTACTAACTGAATCAACAAATCAAGGATGCATTGTGGACTATGACTCATTTTTGATTAATATTCTTTTGCATTCTTTACACTTTACTGTTGGTATTTGGTCAAGCACAATCTATCTATTGTGGAATGCTTATGGTCCGCTAGGTTAAGGTACTGATGGTGCACAATTTTGAGAAGCGAAAATAACAGCTTCTTACTATATTGAAGTCATACGTTAGGATACATGAGCTGTTTTTGAATAGGCATATTATATAAACCTTATGGGCCTCTCATTTGGGTCTGGTACATGGGCTTAGGGACAAAGCTCAAATTAATACTTAATATCTATAAATACTTTTATACCTCTGGGAACATATTAGACTTATGGGTGCGTCTATAATTGTGTAACACGAGTATTTGTTACAGGAACTTATCCAGACTATTAAGTATATGCATATACATAAAACTGTGGAATACTGTTATTTTACAAAATATTTTATATAGGTATTCTTATAACTGAATTACAAATGTTTAGCATGTTTTTGATTCTCTAGGAATTGGCAGCTCCAAAACCCAAATTTTATATTTTTGACAATAGCAATATTGGTTAATAAGCTACAGTGTGGGAGCCATCACATAGGACTGGTGATACACCCAAAAAATAATTTTAGTCACTAGGTTGTATCTCTGTTTATAGTAGGTCTGTCTATACAAACCAATCTAACCATAGTGGACATTATATAGTAACACTGTTCTATATACTCTATCAACAACTACAGATATATTGGGAAGGTTACTAATAACTGAATCTGAAAGGGTTGAGTGACATATTCTGATCAAACTATCTAGGAACGTGTTACCATAATAACACCTTAAAGGAATATGTGATTGTGTTGAACCCACATTTTTCTATTTGGTTGTTTATGTTGAATATTTTATGGAATTAAAGCATGGGTCTGTTCAATGTTGGGTCTGTATATAAAATGAGGAAAGGTAATTCAACAGAATATCATACATCTATACTGTTTTAATTTTGAAGCAGACAACTAGGTTTTTCTTGGGCTATATGCCATATTATATTATATAAGACATACTTTATTATGAGGGATAGAGTGATCATATAGAACCTACTATTAATTGGAGAAGATCATAACCTCCAAATGACAGACTGTTTTGTTGTTATCAAAACTAATTTTGCAGATACAAATAGTGGATATCCAATTATGTTATTTTGCATTAAGTTTTCAGGCTTGGTTTATAACGAAATGTGTTAACTGTTAGCTATAGTAACACTGATTTCCTGATATTTTACTGATACTATTGGGAATACATTATATAGCTCATGGACTAACGTTATGCCTATGTGCAGTGAGCTTGGGCTTGTTCTGTTTCTGGATTCTGCAACGTTGCTGTCCCCTGACCGATATCCCAAAAAAAAAAAAAAAAAAAAAAAAAAATATATATATATATATATATATATATATATATATATATATATCATTAGTCCTTTGGTATCAGTAAATGACCCTCTTTTCATCTGTTTCTGTACATAAGAATTGTATTCATAAGTGGCTGACTTCTTTGACAGCTTGAGATGTCTAAGGAATTGGCAAACTATGAGAAACAAACTAGGGAGAGAAAAATTAAGAAATTCAACAGGGACATTACTGATTACCAAAGGGGACGCCCATTTGAATCATATAGATTGGTGAGATTCATGGATACCAGCCAGGGGGCAGAAAGGGGCAGAACTAGGGAGAGACCTAGGTCCATTCTCAAGACTAATGATAGGTTTTTGTGAGCACAACAGAGGAGGAATCCTCCTACACGGACAATGAAAGTGTCCAGCTCAGGGAGTCACCTATGCGCAAAAAATCCAACTCGGCACACCCTTTAGATATGGAAAAAGGCGGCGGGGAGGCTGCAAACACAAACATGGGAACCAGAACAAACTCTGTAGAGGGACTGATACAAACACTACTGAAATAATTGACAAGGAATATAAACATGTGTTGAATTTGTCGGATGTTACAATGACTAAAGAACAAGAACAATTACTCAAAGGTCTTGGATTTGTACCAGGCTTTTTTTCTAATGAATGCAGTATTGTGTCAGATGTAATTAGTTTTTGTCGTAATCTTAATCTTAAACTGTTTTTTTTTCAGACCAAACCTCTCAAAGATCTAACAAATTCAGATTTCGTAAATCTGAATTCCAACCGCCAATGAACAAACATGTATCTATATTCCAACAATCGGTTCTCAGGGATCTACACTTCCCACATATGGAATCTCATATTATGGGTCAAAATATCTCTTTATCCTAAAAGATGGCTCTAGAAGAATTGAGGAATAATCATAACATTGTCATATTACCAGCAGACAAAGGAGGGGTGGTTGTGGTTATGAACATGGGGTACTATCTGAACAAAGGCAAGAAACAGCTTTCCAATACCAGATGTGACATGCACATGCCTATTGATCCAACCCCGAAATTTAAAAAAGAGGTAGACACGTTCCTGAATTTGGCAGAAGAAGAAGGGATCACCACTAAAAACATGGTTAAACACTTGTCAGTAATAGACCCCCAGAAACAGATCTTATATCTGCTTCCAAAAATAAACAAATCCATTTCCAAACCCCCTGGGAGACCTATTGTGTCAGGTACGGAACCCTTATCAGTGTTTTTGACGCAACATTTGAAACCATTACTCACAACAGTTACGGCCAGACTGCAGGACACAACTCAGGTTCTTCAAATCATACAGGATGTACAACTGGAATCACACTGGCTTATGTGCACTTTGGATGTTAAATCCTTATACACCAGCATACCCCATTGGGCTGGCCTGCAGGCCCTACAATATTGGCTGGAACAATCAGGTTTATATCCACCTGGACTCAATACACTACTTATATGTATGACGGAACATGTGCTCAACAAGAATGTTTTTTATTTTCAAGGGGAGTGCTATTGGCAACTTCAAGGCAGTGATATGGGGGCATCCTTTGCTCCAATACATGCAGACCTATTTATGGCATACTTTGAAGAATGCATGATTTACAATCCGCTTCACAATTTATACATGGTTGAAATTGACATATGGCGCAGATATTTGGATGACTGCTGGATGATGTGGGGTGCAGATTCAACATACCTGCAGGAGTTTGTGGAATATTTGAATGGTAATATATCGGGTATAGAGTTTACAGTAACATACAATTCGGACATCATTGATTTTTTTGGATGTTACGGTTTACAGGAATGATGATCATACTCTAAATACCACGACATATAGGAAATATCCACAATACAACACCTTGCTCCATGCTTCAAGCATGCACCCACGCCACACCATCCGCAACATACCCAAATCTCAACTTATGCGCAATAAACGCATTAGTTCATCTGAACATGATTTTGAGGAGGCAAAACTGGATCTCCACAACAGGTTTTTGGAAAGAGGATATAGGAAATTGGATATACTGACAGCTAGTAATTGGTCTGCAGATCAGGACAGGAATATATTACTACAAAATAAAAAACGTGAAACTACAGGGGTTGAGTCTACACTCAGGTTTGTTACCACATAAGGACGGAATCATAATATTATCAGAAACATTCTGGATTCGAATTGGAATATACTCTTAGCGAATGAAGAACTAAGGAATCTTTTGGGTCCTAAATGTCAATTCTCATACAGACGGGGTAAAACGTTGGGTGCCCTGTTTTACCACTATAAGCATAAAGAAAGTGGGGGCACAATATACAAACAAATGACTACAACTGGAGACCAACTTTTGGGTACCTTTCCATGTGGGCATTGCGGATCTTGTCAACAAGTAAGTAAACTTAAACAATTCACTAGTGCTAATACAAGTAGAGTTTATGATTTAAGAGTCTTTGGTAATTGCAGCAGTAGCTGGATTGTATATTTAGCCACTTGTCAATGTTCAGCATTCTATGTAGGGCAAACATCACGATCACTTAGAATAAGAATGAGTGAACATAAAAGTGACATTAGAAATAAAAAAAGAGACCAATGCGCTTTATAGACACACCATGAAACATACCAATGCTAGATTCATGTTCATGATCATTGATAACATTACTGGTGATAGGAGCAACCAACAGGGTTGGCATAGTATTCTAAACCACAAAGAAAAATATTGGATCATTCACCTTGGGGCATTGTTTCCCCCCAGGTCTTAATGACCACTTATAACCCGTTTGTGGAATAAAATTAGAGCAATATATGCCTCAACTCTAATAGATACAATGTATGAGTTATTGCTATGACAAACATATATGAGTATATCTTTATTATAACTAATATTGTATGTACATATTAATTATGTTGGAGAACTGAATTATGATCAAATAGGTTTTTTATCCATCTGTTTATCTTAAACATTGATTTTGTTTTACCCTTATGTATGCATGTTGATATACATAAGAATAAGGTATAATTGCTTATAAATGTGCCAGGTAACTTTGTGGGCCTTATGAATATTTAATCTGTATACTGCTATTGTTGGATCTTTTTGGTTGATCATAATAGGATCCACCTTTTGGGCTGTTTATTATATCAAGCTATATGTTATTGTATCTAAATATAAAAATGTTTTTGTGATGTATTATATTTTTGATAAAAAAATTTATATTAGTATAGCACATATTTACATGTCTTAAGAATTGTTCCTGGTGATTTTGTGGTTACTTCAAATTGTATGCTGTTACTGTTGGATCCTTTTGGGTCTTTAAGACAGAACTTCTCATTAGGGGTCTGTATAATATTAAGATTGTGTAATTAAATCTACATATTATTATGGTTTTATACTGTATTTCTGGTAAGAATCTGTATCAGCCTATCACACACTTTAATGATTTACTATGGTATACTTTACAATGCCTCTACTGTACTACTGATATATAGTGATTCAAATGTTATTGCAACTTCTTATTTGAAATGGATTATACCATGTTTCTATTGGTTGGTACTATCTATAAATATTCATGAATTATATTGCATGACAAATGCTTTTCACTGATGAAGGCTGGTTAGCCGAAATCGGTTTGATTTGATTTTAGTGCATTTTGATGCATTTCATGCATAAATAATTATTTTCAGCTTATTTGTGAAGAAGTGTTTATATGCTGCGAATGCTGGCCACTGGTGTTTTACTTTATAAAATCTATCAGGTCTATGTGGAGCGGGGTTTGGGAGTCAGGGTTCAAGGATGCTGAAGAGAAGGCCATCCAGGAAAGCAGGCAGAACTGGAGGAACAGCAGTAGGATTTGGGGAATCCATCTGAATGAGGTCATACCTTTTTTGAACTTCAGTCATTTCAGAGGATTCCCACTTAAAATGTTCCTTCATTTTGGTATTAGTTTCCCCAAAGGTCAAATCCTCAGCTGGGGAGTCAGGGTCAACGGATTCTTCCTCTGGGGAGCAGTATCCCAAGGGAGAATGTAGCTGAGAGAAATAAGAGTGATTCTTCAGATGAAGAATCAGAGAATTCCTCCTCTTCCCTCAGAGAGGTGTCTGATGTTTGAGGCCTTGGACTCAGTATAGAAGTAAGGATGGTGAAAGTCCCTGTAGTGGTAGGCCATAAGGCCATGAAACAATTAAACAAGCTTTTGCTGAAAGCCTGCCAGTCAGGCATGCTTTCAGGAGTAGATGAAATGTGTTTTCTTTTTTCCTTCCTTTGGAGAGGCCTGGAGGGTGTCTGAAGGGAGGAAGGCCTGGAATCTTGTGACTAAGGAACTAGAGGGATCCGATGGACCTACCAAAATCACTGGTCCCCCCACACGGAGTTGGAAACTGACGTTGGAAAAGCATCTATGGATGTGCCCCCTGCGCATGATTGTACAGCTTCAGCGGAGGTACCCTCTGTATCAGAGGTGGTGGAACCCGTATCCTCATCCAGGCCGTTGGCCAAGGCTGAGGGTCAGATAAAAGAAGCACAGAGGTAGTGGTAGGCCTAATAATCTTGGCTTTCTCTTTCGGCAGTTCAGCAGGTGCATCGGCGGAACCCTCCATACCCAAGGCTAATTGTTTTAAATGTTGGTTTTCGAGACAGAAATTGAGTGTGCGCAGAGGGCTACGCAAACTTTTGGGCACAAATGCCTGGCAAATGGAGCAGGCCTTGTAGTTGTGACACCGACCTAAACAAAAAAAAGACACTGATCGTGGGTGTCCTTGTGGGTTATCTGATGGCCGCACTTACACTTGCCCTTTCAGGATGGCAAGAACAAGAATTAGAATAAAGAAAAAAAAAACTGAAAAGGTTCCCCAATGGGGCACTTATCTGATATCTTAGAGATCCGATGGCTGGGCTGGCAGTAACACCTGACATTCAACTGGCAGCTGAGTTCCTGGTGAGGCTGAGGCTGGTGTATGCAGACATTACTTTTACGGTCTATGTTCCACTAGCCACATCAGACATCCCACGCACCATACAGTGACTGAAAACTTTTGTTTGGGGAGCAAGAGGAGTAAACCCATATGTGGTGAATATTGTAACATGAATAGAAGGACATCAGTATGACAGTGGTAAGTTGTCTGGAGACAACAGGGGTACCAGACTGTTACCAGAGTTTATATCCTATATCTTAGTGGATGGAAAACAGGCCACTGCTAAGGGAGAGAGAGCCTCTGACATTACCATTGTGAAACCTGCAGTGGTTAAACAGGAACAGTACTTGCTTGGGCAGTCCACTCAGTCAGAGCTTTAGAAGGGACCCCATTACAAATGCCTTTGGCCAGCGTTCACCTTTACTAGGAGGGTGGAAAAGGAAGCAAGCAAATAGGTATGTTTGAGGATATCGCTACAGATGTCCGGACAGGGAATAATTTTGATAATCCAGAAACTTGCAAGCATGCAGTTACATGCAGTCAGGCTTGGAGACAGGCATGTGGGGATGGTAGCTTGGTGGGACTCAGACCCCACACTTGAGGCCAGGGCTGGTGAGGTGCGTCATTTCAAGGAGGGAGCTACCCTGTAGCAGTGAAACTGAAGGTTTGCTACAGCTGCTGGTAGGTACTGATGTTCCTCTGGATAGAGTGCAAGGACAGAGGTGAGTGGTAGTATCCAAGCTGACAGGCACTGCTGTCAAGAATACCAGACTTCCTGTGGAAGAAGCACATAGATGGAGTTGAGACAGGCTCAGCTGTTGGATCCTACACTAAAGAGGCTTGCGAGAGGTAGATAGGGAGACACCTGATTTCAGGGAAAAGGGAAGTCTGTAGAATGGAACAAAGGGTTACTGTATAGAGAGTAGACCCCTGAGGGAGGGCTAGAGGGTGAGGTAATACAGCAGTTGGTAGTGCCTAGAGCCTACCATCTGGCACTTCCAGCCACAGCCTATGTCATTCCTTTTGCAGGTCATATGGGCATAAAGCATACCAAGAGACATACTGTGCAGAACTTTTATTAGCTTGGGATTGCCAGAGATACAACAGGGTACTGCAGGACCTGTGAGTAGTGCCAAAAAAGTAGGCAAGGCAGGAGACAACTTCAAAGTTCATTTGATGCCTTTGCCTGTGATTGAGGAGCTGTCTCAGAGGGAAGCCATGGATATTGTGGGGCCTCTGAGTATCCCAAATTCCACAGGAAAGAAGTACATCCTGGTGGTAGTAGATTATGTTACTAGATGCCCTGAGGCGGTAGCTCTGTCCTCCATCAAGGCAGAGAAGGTGGAAAATGCTTTGCTAGAGATTTTCAGCAGGGGAGGTTTCCAGAGAGAAACACTGAATGACAGAGATGCCAATTTCATGTCAGACCTACTGGCTTGTCTGTGGGAGCACTGTGGGGTGAAGCACCTAAAGACCACCCCCAGACTAAAGGTCTTGTGGACAGGTTAAACTCTACACTGAAGACCATGCTAGGGGAATTTGCAGACCAGCTTAAGAGAGAGTGGGACAAATATTTGCCCCACCTGCCATTTGCATACAGACAGGTACCCCAGAAACCCACTGATATTTCACCATGTGAATTGCTGTATGGCCATAAGGTGACGGGGTCTCTAGATTTGATTTGTGATGAGTGGGAGGGTGTGTGTGAATCCCACAAGGAGTCTGTTGTGGCATATGTCCTAAATCTCAGGACAAGGCTTAGGGAGCTCATGGATGTGGCCCAGGAGAATCTGGCAGGAGCCCAACCACAGAAAAAGGTATGGTATGAAAGGAATGATCCAGCCTGAGAGTATGCTATTGGGACAGCCGGTTATGGTGCTCATTCCTGTCAGACAAGCTGCAGGCAGCTTGGGAAGGACCCTTCAAAGTGTTAAGGAAGGTCAGTGATATTAACTACATAGTAGAACTGCTAAGCAAGAGGCAGGGGCATAAACTGTACCATGTTAACATGATCAAGTCTTACCATGATAATGTATTCACAGAAAGACTAATTTCTCTCAAGCAAAGTTTCTCCAGGGTCACTGGAAAAAGTAGTTTGAGTCTTCAAAAGGGGGGGGAGGAGATGTGAGGTATTGCCAGCTATCCTAGAAGTAAGGCAGTGGATGTGTACCATATGCCAGCATAGCTAGCCGGAATTTTGCAAAGAACTTTATCTAAATTTGTATATCAAACTGATTTGTACAGGTGCTTGTGTTGAAAATGTACCAACAATGAATCCTGCTGGACAGAAAAGAAATACACATGTATGTCAGTCTATACTGTAACTGTTGAAATGAATATATTGCAACAGAGGATACTAGAAGAGAAGAGTTGAATCTTAGTCCAGCTAACTCTGAAAAATAGTCTGAAATTAAATTACCTGGTTTAAGCCATAAAGATTCCATCTTGCAGTTCTGACTGCAGGCAGAGACAAAATGTCTGTGAAAACTAGGTCAAAGAATCATACTGTACTGTTCTTATGGATGAAATGATTGCTACCCTAGAAGGGTGGAAGTTTTGAAATGGTTTTATAGCTTCCAGATGGCAGAGCACATCTTTGCGAAGCTGTGTGTTTGTATTATGACACGTGTGAGATTCTGGTTAATTTGCTAGTAAAGGGGGCAGTGTGGGAACCAGAAGTCAGATATAACCAGATGTATGTGATGTTATGCTGTAATCCAGTACTGAAATGATGCTTTAATACTAGATGTCTCAGGGCAGTCTGTTTTTGAAATCAAAAGACCACTCACCTATATCATCTTGCCTTACTTTAGTAAGGAACCAGGTAATAGTAATTCTTTAGATCAGTCAGGAAAATATAGTGAGATTAGTTAAGTACTGTTTTCTGTATCTGTGTGAATCTAGACATCTGTGTTTTTAACACTTCCTGTGATTGAAACTCTGATGTTTATTGTACATAAACATGTAGTATTTTCATGTTCTTTTATTATTAAATATATTCAAACTTTTCATTGTGGCTGGTCTTTTAGAGAATATTTTAACCTTTTAGAGTACTTATATTTATTTGGTGACACTGTGGCCACTCCTGAAAGCCTTGCTGCATTGGTCGAACGCTACCATTTGTATTAGTATTAATTTTACTCAGTATAACTGGGTACCCTTGTAAGAGCCTTAGAGTAGCTAGCTGGTGGTAGTATAACTACCTTATAGTTTGAGCAAAGGTAGCAGAGCGAGTAAATCTGTGCCAGCCTTTCCTAGGTGTGCGTGTGTGTCAAATTCAAATCTCATAGTATGCGTGCCAGCTACTTGGAGCATGGACAAAGAGCACTGGTTTCAAAGACAGGGTGGTGGAGGACTTGGTTTGGAACACACTGTGGAGAACTCAACTCTACAGCTGTGCCAGTGGGGAGTCTTATTGAGGGCCTGAAAAAAAAGAGAGAGAGAGAAACAAGGAAACCCAGCCCACAGACTGAGTGTGTTCCCTGTGTGCTCTTAAGGGAAACTGTGCTTGGTGCAAACAGCTGATCAAGTGAATGTCCCCCACTGGTGTCAATGGTGAGCAGTAAGGCTGTCCCAGAGCAGGGACATCACAACAAGGGTTAAATAAAAGTTGATAAAATGTCCAAATCAGTAGTTCAAAATTTGATAAAATCAGTCTCAATAAAAAATTCAGTAAAAGTTAAAGGCAAACGCAACCCTGCTTCACAGTTTGATACCCTCACTCTCCATCTGCCTACTGTGAGACTCAGTCATTTCACCAGACAGTACTTTGGGGAAATGGGTTCATCAAGCTAGGCTCCTCAGTGGTCTCCTGGTTTGCAAACCTAGTAAACAGCTATTAGTTTATGAACCCAAGTCCAGTAGTGTAAGAAAACAATATCTCATGCTCCCAGTAAAAGATGACACAGACACTGTCCCATTTCTAGATTCCAGATGATCCTTTAGTGAACAGAAACCAGAGGAGATGATGCAGAAGAAAGCATTGACAAGTTCTTGAATAACTCCTAGTTATGCAATAATCAGATGACAGATAAGTTTGTCAAAGAAAAATAAAGGCAAAAGGGAACATTGTAGAAAAGATTTTCCTTCAGCTGTGATAAAAGCTGTGTAATCAGTGGAAATGATGCTGGTGGAAATAGCAAAGATATCTAAATGGAAGCAGACAATATACAAAAGTGACTAAAACTAAAAAGACAATCAACATGCACCCAAAACACAAAAATGTAATAAAAATACACCACCACTGCAGGTAAGTCAAGAAAACTATCTGTATAAGTCTGCATCTTAATGACAGTGCAGACACAGTCAGATAAACCAGAAGATAGCAAAAGTAACATTCCTGTACAGTTCCAGACATTTTAAATTAATGCTGAGCCAATGTCCCCTAAGAGAGTCCAGAAATTGTGATAAAATTAGGTTTGCTGGTGGCCTGGCTCAATGTCATGACTATTTCATGATTTTGATTAATGTCACAGTGGCTGGTGCAGCAAGGCAGGGAGTGTGGGAGTGAATAGTTTTCACCTTGCCCCTCCTACATGCAGCTGTGTGCTTCTTGCTGTAGGTTGATTATTTTCTGGCTATGAAGCAAGCTAATAGTTGTGTGCCTGTATGCAGGATAGGGCTTGAGGAGTTATGGCTCCGAGTGCAATAATTTGCTGGATGGTATAACTACACTCCACTTAGTTACAGTTTCTTTTCCTCTATCTAAAAATCTCCATCTTCATTAGCCATGCTTATGATGCCTTGCACTCCCAGCTTTCTCCCAAATGAATGGATGAGAGGTAATTTTGTATTGGGCGGGGGGGGGGGGGGCTGAAAGGATAAGCCTTATCCAGACATGGACTAGTCACCTGCTACAAGACTGACAGTAGAACTATGTTGAATGAAGAGGTCTATACTGGGTTAAGGAAGATATCAGTAGGAATGTGTTGTAGTAAAGGTATGGGGGTGACAATGACTACTGTGTTTACCTTTCAAAAGGGGTACAAACATTTGATCCTCACTAAGAGAAATTGGCTAGGCTTAAAATGATCCATGGGGACATCCAGCCTAATACTTGCCTATGAACATTTTGGGGGTTGGTATAATGGTTAAGGTGTTTACCTCACAGACACCAGGTACAGGGTTTGATTCTCACCTTGAAAGGGAACTGGGTAGGCTTAAAATGGCATATTGCCTAGTAGTTCACTTACAGATAAACTCTGCAAAGCTTTTCCAGTGTTTCAACTGCATTCAGAGCCATCCAAGCTATGGATATTTTCTTGATTTGGTGCACTTGTACTTGCTTAATATAGCAATCACTACTCTTATTGTGCATTTTTGAAAGCATTTATTTAATTTTATGGCAAAAAATATTTCTCTGTTTGTTGGCTTTTCTAGTTCTTTGTGCCTCCAAGTCTCCTTGCAGAAGGGCAAATTAGCTAGGGACTTAGATGTTCAGAAGTAGTTTGTTGTTTAATCTGCACTTGAGAGCTGCTGTGCTTTTACATTAAGAAATTTCAGGATCATTTATCTTGTGGCAGAAGGTGTACACCTGCTCTCTGAGTTGGGAAGCACTTCAGGAAGCTCAAAATGTTGTTTACTGGCTAGAGATAACAGGGGTCAGCTTTCAAGCTTATTTTTTCTCTGCTATAAATTAGGCAAGTTTGCGAGGAGATGCCCATTGGGCATTGGCAGTTAGCAGTGCCCTGTATTGTAGCAAATGCCTAGACAGTAAAATTCCCCTATAAAGTTAGAATTAAATCCAAAATCTGTTAAACACTGTGGCATTGCACAGAAATAAGTTTAGTGCAGCTAGCTTGTGCATCAAACAGCACTAAAATTTTAAAAATCCTAGTATTATATAACATATTTTCCTTAACCCCAGGAACTAGTTTGTTTATTAAATATCACCATCATATCATAGCACAAGATAACATCTTGCCCTTAACCCCAGAAACTACCCTAGGAGACCCCAGTTAAAACCCATTCCTTAAACCTAAACAGCTATTACTACATGACCTGGAAAACATGGCTATGCAATTTCCAAATGTCTCTGTGGACAGCTTGGTAGATATGGGCATCCTAAGGCAATACAGACATTGTCTCATGTTCTCAAACCATCAGTTAATCATTAAAAAAAACACTGTGAGCAGTACAGCCTTCACAGATTAGAATGATGTAGCAAATATATATTGACTGATAAATTCAACTCAAACTTCACCCCGCCCCCAGCTCCACCAGGTGAAATCTTCTCCAACCTACTTCCCCCAACTATCAGCAGGGACCAGGTGCTGGCAGCACTTTTTAAAGCCAAGATCACTGCCTTTGCAGGTGTCCCAACAACATCGTTCGCTGGTTGCCTCCTGAATAGACTAAAACAAGACCGATCAGGACCATTTGATTAATTCAACTACAGCTTTTAAAAAGGCTACATTCCAAGTTACCGGAGGATTGCAAAAGCCATTCCACTCCACAAGAGAGGGCAATCAATCGACCAGGAAACTACAGACACATCATTCTAACAAGCTTAATATGCAAAGTCAAGGAACAAAGTCAAAGGCTCCTGGCTCACCAAGTTCATAAATGACTGTTAATTGGGAGGTATTACAGCCCCCCCCCCCCCAGGTGCCAACATCATACAAGTGGGACGAACAGTGCCAACTGACTGGTACCAAAGTCACAATCTAAAACTCAATGCCAAAAAAATGCATTATAATGCCCTTTGGGAAGCTGTCAAATCAATTTAATTACTCCATTGATAACCCCCCCCCCCAATAGTCAAACCAGAAGTAAGAGAACTGGGAACATATGTGGACAGCAATCTGGCCTTTGACCCACATGTAGCTAAGATAAAAAAAAAGTTTTCTTTGTCACCAAACTTAAATGTAATGGTTACGGCAGCCAGGTCCAAGGAAGTTATAGTACCACTCTACTTGGCCATCTTTAGACATATAACTGAATACAATGCCCTTTTTGGCATGTACATAATCAGACAATTGCAACACTTGGAATGCCCACAAAGCTTTTTCACCAGGAGACTTCAGGGCATGAGTATCCTTGTCCTACACTGATTGCCTAAAGGCTCTGTCTCTGTATTTGGTCTCCTACAGGCTTGCTGAGGGGGGGGGGCTTTTTGCCTGACTTACAGGGCTTCCCCAGACCCAGCCCTAATGGATCCATTGTATATGCGCAAAACAAACAGCACCAGAAAATCTAGATCCAGAGAACTGACGTTCACTTCTGACAGAAACAGAACATGCTGGAGAGACACATGTGTGTCCCAAAGGATCTCAAAACAATGGAATAGGCTCCCCATCCATATAAGCAGAGTTCATCCCTGACCCTATTCAAAATAAAATTTCACAAATGGATGGGAAATCACAAATTTACCCTTGGTCTGGTCCTCCTGTTCCTTATGGACAGAGGTCAACAGTAAGGAAACTATTATCCAAAGTAACAACCCTCCCTACAAATCCTTCATTATCTTCCTACTAACATGTCCCGCTCCAGCACAAATAGATGTTCAGGACCAAAATGGTTTGGAGTCGGTGGCTGGGCTTGTGAGGGCCTTATTAATTAGCCCAGTAGCAACCAATGAACCTAATAAGCAGTAGAATTAAGGCAAATGCTGCCAAAAAATGAGGCTTATAGGTATACAGCTAACCTCGGATTCAATCAAAAATAACACAGTAAGAGAGAATAATGACCAGAGACACAAGCACAATACAAAAGGCAGTAGTCAGAATTCAAGCAAACAAGGTTAGCGCACCAACTGTATTATGAGTCTCCTTAATACATTGAAGAGCCATTTCAAAATTGTACGTGCTATGTATTCAGAGAAAAATTAAAATTGCAGTTAGCACTCTGCAGGCAATCTAGGCAACCAGCATTACAGCTCCTCTTAGGCTCTGTTATCACAGTTAACTCTTTGCAAATGACATTTACAGACAAAAGGTTAACCTCTCACAGAAATATACCACAAGGTGATTGTCAGCTAGATGAAATTATTGCAGTGTCAACACTCCAATATTCCAAACAGGATGACAAGAAAACAGAACCACAACACAGGTACGATAACTTGGTAAGGAAGCATGGAGACCAAAACAGCAAGAACTCTCATACACACTCGCCAGATAAAGACAGTGGATCACAAGTCCCAATAAGTGACAGTAGTGACTGCAAAATTATAATGCATAGTAGGTGCAAGTTACAACCCTGGAAGAGAGAGCCTAATCAGAAAAAAAAGGCTAGCATTTTATTAAAAAATACAGTATAATTAGAAAAAACAGATTAACATTTTATTTTTTAAAACATTTTTCAGTTTATAAACATCACATACATTACCTTTTCTTCCTTTACAACCACTGTATTTTATTCCAACATTACATAAATCGTTGGAATTCCTGACTTTCCTTAAACCTCACTTTGCCTCCTGAACAGACTAATATTTTACTAATAAATAAACTTAGAAGTTATGCACCTACCATAACGTTCCATGTTAGTTGTCTTCTTCTCGCCTTCCTTCTTGCTGGATGGGTTCGGAGCTGAACCTCGGCTCCGACTCGGCCACTCTAAAAGCTCGAGAGCTAGTTCCACCGGCTCGAGGCTCCCCTATATCCCACAATGCTAGGCGGTAACTCCTCAGATCTCGTTTGTAAGCTAGGCCCAGCTAGGAACATTCCAGGTAGGTACATAACTTCTAAATGTTAAGTTGTCTATCTCGCCTTCATTCTTGCTGGATGGGACCACGTCCCTAGCACCTTGTCCCGGGTGGCCTATCGGAACAGACTCTTGAGTACAGTGGAACCAAAGTTGGCTCGGCCTCTAGAGGCTAAGTCCAACTTATAATGAGAAATGAAGGTATGGGGAGAAGCCCAAGTAGCTGCAGCGCAAATCGAATCAATAGGCAGTCTGTCTTGGAAAGCTATAGATGTAGCTAAAGCTCTAGTTGAATGAGCCCTGGGTTTGGTTGGCAACTGTTGATGTCTGATCTCATACACAAAGGTAATCAAAGAAGTAAGCCATCTAGAAAGAGATACCTTAGAAACTGGAAGGCCCATTCTGCCTTCTGCATAGGAAACAAACAGTTGATCAGACTTCCTAAATTGTTTGGTCCTGTCTAAATAGTACCCAAGTTGGTGATTAACGTCTAACCAATGTAATTTTTGTTCCGATCTGTTTGAATAGTTAGGAAAGAACACAGGAAGATCAATGGTTTGATTCAAATTTGCCGGTGAAGCTATCTTAGGCAAAAAGGACGGGTTGGTACGTAAGGACACCCTATCTTTATAAAACAAAAGATAAGGGGATAGACTGCACAGAGCATGAAGTTCAGAGACTCTTCTGGCTGAAGTAATAGCTACCAAAAAGAGTGTTTTCCAAGATAGCAATTTCATTGAGCATGAAGCTGCAGGTTCAAAGGGGGGAAGAATCAAGGACGTCAGAACCAAGTTGAGATCCCATGGAGGAGGAGGATCCCTGATAGGTGGTTTGAGGAGAAAAACTCCCTTTAAAAAGGCTTTGCAGAGTTTGTGAGACATAATGGAGGACTCTGAGACTCCAACATGAAAGTTAGATATAGCTGCCAATTGAACCTTGATGGTAGAAGGAGACGAACCTGAGTGGAAAAGTTCGGCTAGAAAATCTAGAACTGATTGAATGGAAGCAGTGAAAGGATCTATATCCTTTGAATGCGCCCAATAGGAAAAACGTTTCCACTTACTATGATAAATCTTCCGAGTGGAAGATTTATGAGAGGCTATTAAAATATCTTGAACTGAGTGAGATATTAGAGGAAGCCTGGCTAGAGTTGGAATTGGAGAAACCATGCTGTGAGGTTCAGAGAAGGGAGGGAGCAGTGCAACTGACCCGACTGATGGGTCAAGAGGTCTGGAACTGGGTCCAGATGCCAGGGTTGCTCCAACAGATAACGGTGAAGAAATGGGAACCAAACCTGTCGAGGCCAGTAAGGGGCAATGAGGATCATGGAAGCTTTCTGAGCGATGGCTTTCTGTATTGAGATATCAGTGGGAAGGGAGGAAAAGCATACAGAAGTCCCGGGGGCCAATCGTGGACTAGAGCATCTCTGCTGGGATGGCCTGGTTGGGGAAAGAGGGTGAAATAATCGTCACACTTGCTGTTTTGGGGAGTAGCGAAAAGGTCGCAGCAAGGTCGGCCCCACTTTCGAAAGACTTTGTCCAACACTGAATTCTTCAGAGATCACTCGTGAGGCATGAGAATAGCTCTGCTCAATTTGTCCGCAATCACATTGGACTTCCCGGGAATGTGCGTTGCTAACAGAAACCGCTGAGAAGAAATCGCCCATTGCCACAGTCTGAGTGCTTCTCGACATAGGGGGTAGGATCTGGTTCCGCCTTGTTTGTTGATGTACCACACTACAGACATATTGTCTGTCTGAATTGCTATAGTTCCTTTGTGAAGAGAGTCTTGTAGGGCTTGCAACGCTAGAAGCATTGCTCTCATCTCCAGGACATTTATGTGCAAGTGGCGTTCGAAAGGTTGCCATATGCCCTGGACCGTCCTGCCCTGGTAATGCCCCCCCACCCGATCAGGGAGGCGTCCGTTGTCAGTGTAGCAACCGGAGGGGAAGGAACAAAGGGTCTTCCTAGGAAGAGCTGGGGGGATGTGACCCACCAAGAAAGATGATTCTTGCACGATTGTGTTATCGCAATGGAATGGGACATTGGAAGTTGTTGGTACGACCACTGTGTGAAGAGCATCCATTGTAAGATTCTCATGTGGAATCTGGCTAAAGGAAGGAGAGGGATAGCAGCCGCCATTATTCCTAAGACCTTCAGGGCCAGTCTGACTTTGATTTTGTTGCTCTGCAAAACAAGAGACTTGTCTGTGTATGTCTGCTATTCTCTGCTCTGTGAGTCTGGGTGACATGCTGACTGTGTCTAGATTTGCGCCTATAAAAGGTAATAACACGACAAGGTGACAAGACAGACTTTTCGTAATTTATTGAAATGCCTAGTGTTTGACATGTGTGAAAGGTATAGTCTCTGGCAAGAAGCAGAAGACGCTTGGTGGGGGCTGTAAGGAGCCAGTCGTCTAAATACGGAAACACTTGGAATCCTTGACGTCTCAGATGAGAGGCGACCACTGCCATGCATTTGGTAAACACTCAGGGGGCTGTAGTGAGTCCAAAGGGCAGGGCCCTGAATTGGAAATGACTGGTTCCCAGCCTCAAGCGGAGGAATCTCCTGGAGCGACTGCTCATTTTGATGTGATAGTACGCATCCTGGAGATCTACAGAGCACATCCAGTTGTCCCGCCCCAAAAGGGGGTAGAATGGACTGCAGCGTGACCATCCGAAATTTTGTTTTCTTGACAGACTTGTTCAAGTTGCTGAGATCCAAAATGGGTCTCCAGTCCCCTGTTTTCTTTGGAACCAAAAAGAATTTGGAGTAGATTCCGGACCCTTGTTGGTCTGCTGGAACTGGTTAAATGGCTCTTTTTGCAAGCAGCTTTGATATTTCTAGCGCTGCTTGTTCCCTTTGACTGGGTGGAACGTCTGGAAGGGATTTTTTTGATTGCTTTGGAATGCGAAAGAATGGGATTGTGTAGCCTTCAGAAATGATGGACTGTACCCACTTGTCTTGAGTTAGGGATTGCCAGGCTTCTGGGTACAGAGATAATCTTCCCCCGACTGCCTCCGAAGGTGGACAGTCGGGCAACACCTCAGGGATGCTGAAAAGGCTTGTCGGAGAATGTTTCTCGAATGCCATGATTCTGCGGGCCCCCTCTGCCTCTAGGACGGCGTCTACCATTATTGTTCCCCCCTCTGCCTCTAGAGGGGAACCGACTCTGTGCGTCAGGCAAAGCTCCTTGAGATTGTTTGCGGAACCACATCTTTCCCCCCTTCTGGCCTTTGGGGTAAGGCCTAGAAGGAGTAGAAAAACGGACTCCCACGGCAGAGAGAGTCTTGCCTTCCGTCTCGCACCTAGTCAGGGTTTCCTTCACTTGAGGACCAAAGAGGGATGATCCATCAAACGGGGAGTTAGTGAAGGACGCCTTGAAAGGGTCCGCAAAATTACATAGCCGCATCCAGGCGTGCCGACGCAAGGCCACACCTGTACCTGCCGCTCTACTCGCTCCATCCGCCGCATACGAAAGGAGGCGCATGGAGGAGTTGACTATTGAGTTGAGGGTAGCCAGCTGAGCGTTCATCCTATCCTGAAAACCCGCAGCTGTTGGATCCTTTAACATTTCACTCGCTTCCTTGATCAAATCTCTCTGGAGACGAGTGAAACGACACAGGTAGTTGAGCGAGTGCATAGAAAAGGTCGCTGACGAGAACATCTGCTTCCCGTACCTGTCCATAGTCCTAGACTCCTTGTTAGGAGGATGGACAGGTACCGAAGGATCAGCTAGCTCCTTCTTGGTGGCTGCAGCCACCACCATAGCATCCACAGAGACGCCTTTGGTTAAGAATTCTTTGTCCTTGAGGGCAGTGATAAACTTTGAAGGTCTCCTGGGGGTGGGGTCCACAGAGTCAGGAGCCGTCCAGGCCTTCTTTGCCACCACCTGCATAAGGGGGTCAAAAGGAGGGGACACCCAAGAGGTGGAAGGGCGAGAGCCAAACGCCTCAAGATACACAGATTCATCCTCTGAAGGGTTGAGGGCTGGCCAATTCCCCCTCTGTTTTAGGATCTCGAGGATGTCTGCAAAGGAGACATCTTCAGAGGGGGAACGAGGGGAACCTTCAGAATCCTCTAAATCGGTGTCAGAGGTGACAGACTCAGAGGAGTCTATGTGCATCCTCTTGCACTGCCTCTTCCTAGGAGGCTCTCCTACCGGGTCAGGAGAGGCCTCGGAAGAGGAGGAGATCCCCACTGGGGATACTTGAGGAGCTGACTCTCTGGAATCCGGGATGAGGGAGTGAGCAGAGATCACCGGAGGCACCGTGGAGGGAGGGGCAGATGGAGCCGACTGTGGTGTTGAACCAGGTTCTAACACACTCCTCATGACCTCGAAGGCACCCCTGTCAGGCAAAGCCAGAGGTCTCCGCTCCGAAAAGCTGAAAACCTCCCCCGGCACCGACAGTGATGGCTCCGAGGCCGATGTCGGAGCCGAACTCACCAGCACCGAAGCACCGAGAGGGAGAGCGGGTTCGGATAAGGGTCCGATGCCACTCGCCCCCTCGGAGCCAACAAGGGAAGTCTGGCACCGAGATTCCTCCAAGGAAGAAATTGCAGCAGACGACAGTACCGAAGACAACTGTATCGGTTCCGACGCAGCCACAGTCTCGGGTCCGAGCCGCCCCGGCTCCGAACTCAAAGGAGTCGGAGGAGGAATATTCTGAATGATGGGATTAGCCATCGACTGTTGAGTCGGGCTTTGAAGCATCTGGGCCAGTGCCTCGGACTTAAGAAGTCGACTCACTACCCTCTGAAGGTCATGATCTGATAGTCTCGACGACCTAGAGGAGTGAGATCTATGGCTCCGTTCAGACAGCAATGGAGATGCTGGAGCCGAATGAACGGAGCCGCTAGATGGTGACTGGGACCTTTTTCTGGAGGTCGGTTCCGACAATCTGATCGGAGCCGACTCACCGGTGTCTGCCTTGGCTCCGGCCGGAGCCGAGAAAATAGTAGGTACATGAGTTCGAGAATCATCGGCTCCAGCCGGAGCTGATGTTCGAACAGCCTTCAAAGCCGCAGAAGACGACTCAGATACCGGAGCCGATGGTCTGGTAGGCTTCGAGGGTTTCCCCGAAGATTGAGTCGGGGGACCCTCAGGCTTCAATAAGCCCCTTAGAATGAGCTTATTTTTATGCTCCAGCAGGACTCTAGGGCTGAAGCCATGGCAAACAGCACGAGTCCTGCAGGTGCAAAGGTCCCAGGCAGTAAACACAAGAAGTGTGACCGTCTGTCAGAGACATCTTCTGACAGCACGAGTCACACTTCTTAAAGCCTGAGACCTTTGAATCTTTAGACATGTCCAAAGAAGAAAAAAGTGTAACCACACAATCACACACACACACCGATTACACTCATCAAAAAATTAAATTAAATTAGTAAGTAATTTAGAAAAATTAAATCCCTAGAAAACACAGCCACTCCAACTACTAGGAAGGGAGGGACTGGGTCTAAAGCCCAAGGGAATAACTTTAGAAAGTTTTAGGAGAAAAAGGGAAAAAAATTGGACTAGGAATGAAAGGAAACTACGTAACTTATAATTTTAATAAGAAAGCTAACTTAAAAGGGGGTCTATCTAAGATACAACTAGTTTTTTTAAAACTAACCTGACGAGCCGGTTGAAAAGCACCTCGATCGCTGTAACGGCAAACGAGATCTGGGGAGTTACCGCCTAGCATTGTGGGATATAGGGGAGCCTCGAGCCGGTGGAACTAGCTCTCGAGCTTTTAGAGTGGCCGAGTCAGAGCCGAGGTTCGGCTCCGAACCCATCCAGCAAGAATGAAGGCAAGATAGACAACTTAACATTAAATATTTAGCTAAAGACTTAAGCACTAAAAGACAGGTATAATTTAAGAGCAGCACAGCAGAGCACATGCACACATCTTCACAGAGCTCAGGAAATGAGCAATCAGAGGCACAGCTAATGGGTGAAATGTTTATATTTTTTAAAAAGTTTGTGCTGGCATTGTAAGAGCCATAATTAAAATATTTTATTTGTGGGGCACAAGATCATCAGCAAAAAGTTGAAAGGAATGCTACTTTGCTCACACTTTCAATGACAAAAGAAATCAATGAGGACAGAAATGCAATTCACTCCATGGGTGCACTTCCTTATGTGCCACTGAATGAAGTTTATCAACCGCATATATTTCCAGGATAGAAACAGTTGAAGACAGGCATGCCACACAGGTTCTGTCCACTGTTTGATCAAACCAAGCCATTTACTTTTAACTGCAAAGAGTGCCTAGGACGACTACATGGAAACCTGTTTCAGCTTTTTTTTTTTGCAATACATTAGTCACAGCATTTAATCTCCTCTCACTGCACTATAAAATACTGGAAAACAAAAGCTTACTTGTCATTTTTTATGTGTTCATATAGGCGTTTGAATTGACGAATCTGGAAGGACAATACTCCCATCAGAATAACCACCATAAGAAGGAAAGGATATATTCGACGCTGTACTAAGTTTTGCATCTCAGATGTTGCACCTGTAAAAGAAAGCTATTTAATATTTACATAGATACTCTTGACAGAACCAGTCTTTAAAAATGTACAAAGATAAAACTTGTCAAAATAATTACATTGCATATTCTGTCTGATGCTTTACAAACTTTATAAACAGCATAAGTGAGGAAAGTAGCAGCAACAGGGCTCTTTGTGAAAGAAACAGAAAAACTTGTGCAGGCCTTTACTCCACCTGCCAGTACTAAGATGCTGCACTATGTTTTGGAAATGCAGAAGAGTGGCTTTTCCACTTCATGATACCAAGATGGCAAGAAGTAAAGCTCAACACTGTCAGTAAGCTCATCACATTATTAAAACCTTAACATGATAACCTTAACATTAGAATATGGTAATTTTACTAGACTCTAAGGAGATTTGGCAACCGTTTCATTAGTTATGTATAACACATTTCTTTTCATATATTCTACATGCCAGTGACAAGGGAAACAGAAATGATCTCCATTAGCATATACAATACAAAGGAGAGTCCTAGATGAAAACCCTGCCAACTTAAATGTGACAGTATGCAAGCACTTTCCTCCACAAGACTGTAAGCAGGTCACAACGTATTTCTTCTTTTCTCCTTATGCAGGCTGAATGACTGACTTTGCTGCAGTTGTAGGTACAACATCATTCTGTTTGAACTGAGCCTGTATGCTTGTTTTGAGTCTGGAATGGGTCATGCTTGAAAGAGGGCCACATGGACTGATTTAGTAACCCATTAGGCTATAAATAAATAAATGCACACACGTGAAATTCCATGGGGGGAAAAACAGTCTCTCAGTAATCATACAGCTCTGCTGTACTCCACTACCTGCATATCCAATTCAGAGCTGTTAGGAGTTGAAGCCTGTCCTAGCAAGTAAAGTGCATTAAGCATTTTAAGCAAGGAAGTCAATTCTGGACAGGATGTCAGTCTACTACAACATACTACTTTTACTTTATAAGACAGACAAAAGAATACTGTTTTTTGTTATCTCTGACGAAGAGATGCAACCAGAGTTTTAAGATTTATGCTTGCAGCTGCCATACTGTTGCACTCTCTCCTCCCAGCTATGTCCAGTTGTCTTCCAGACAAGTAGGGCTACACATTTTAAGCAGACAGTCTAAATAGAAAAGTAAAACATAATACTGAAGATTTTAAAGAACATCTTTCTTATTTTACAATAAGCAGCAAAATACAGGTTCCAAAAACTATGATGTCCCGTTGCCATTGCTGATTATAGACATGTGAAAAAAGTCTGCAATGTTGAACGAATTTTCCAAATATTTTTGAGGTGCAAAAGACTTTCTCAAGCCTCTGTGAATCCAGGTCTTATCTAGTCAACAAGCCTCCTCAGACACAAGCAACTACCTCTGTAATAAGACAAGGAACGTCAACAAAGAATAGTTGTGTAAAATCTTACCATAACCATAGATGTTCTTCTCTTCCATGTTGCAGTATTCATACGGTGGGATTTCCAGCCCTCAGGCGGTCTGACGTCGGCTCCTATACAAAAGATTAAGGCTAGCTGCTCGAGGTGCATGGGACGTCAAACATAGGGCCATAAACCAGGGACTATGTGACGTCTGCCACATAGACCTCAGAACTTGAACCCTAGGTAAATGTGTACAAGCACAAGGAGAAGCTGAAGAGCAAATATTCCTGCAAGGTTGAACAGAATAGCCTGTAGGGAGAGGATGCACAGGTGAAGACCAAGCATCCATAAGAAGAAGGGGGTATGGAGGGAGGAAAAGAATACTGCAACATGGAAGAGAAGGACACCTATGGTTATGGTAAGATTTTACACAACTATTCTATGTCCTTCTATTCTTATGTTGCAGTATTCATACTGTGGGAGCGTACCACAGCTTTAGGAAGAGTGACGAGCGGGGGCAGAAGTAGAGGATTCTAAGACTCCTTGCAGGACTGCCCTGGCAAATCCTGCTCTGGCCCAGGAGATGTGGGTCTAGCTTGTAGTGCTTAGTGAAAGTGTGAACTGTAGAGCAGGTAGCAGCTTACATAATGTAGGCTGTGTCCAGCCCTTTGAGGAAGGCTTTAAAGGTAGCCATTTCACTAGTGGAATGTGCTCCAACTCCTAGGGGCAGTGGTTTGCCATGGTGAGAGGAGCAGAAGAGAATGGATTTCCTAATCCAGGAGGAAATAGCTTGTTGTACCACCTTACCCAGAGCCCTGGGGTGGAAGGAGATGAAGAGTTGATCAGACTTTCTGAAAGATTTAGTTTTGTCTAAGTACAATCTTAGCTGTCTGTGCGCATCTAGAGAGTGAAGGATCCTCTCTGCATTATTAGATGAAGGGGGAAAGAATGTTGGTAGATGAATAGACTGGTTAAGAGATACTTCATTTACCACTTTGGGCATGAAGGAAGGGTTAGTGTGCAACTTCACCCTGTCCTTGTGGAAGGTGGTGTAAGGGAGACAGTCCATGAGGGCCTTCAGTTCAGACACTCTTCTTGTGGAGGCAATGGCCACTAAGAGAATGATTTTCCATGTGCACATTTGCAGGGGTGCTGTGCATGCTGGCTCAAAAGGAGGTAGGGTTAGTTTTTCCAGTACGAAGTTGAGGTCCCAGGGAGGAGGGATGGGTTTCCTTGGTGATCTGATATGCAAGATCCTTCTCAGGAAAAGTTTAACGCTAAGTCTGGAGAGCAGAGGTGGCTGTAAAACCAAGCAGGCTGAAATGGCAGAAAGGTGGACTTTCAGAGATGAATATGCTAGTCCTTCCTCAATGAGCCGACATACATAACTAAGGACCACAGAAAGATCTGCTTGAAAAGGGTCCCTTGTCCTTCAGCACACACCAATTTGTGAATCTATGCCATTTGGACAAATTTTTTTTTCTGGTAGATGGTTTCCTGGCCTCCCTCAGGACTGAGAGCACATCTTCTGAGTACAATTGTCTGAAAGGGATCAGAAGTTGATCACCCAAAGGGTCAGACACAGTAAAGACAGCTGAGGGTAAATGACAGATCTCTTTTGTTGGGTGAGTAGTTCCACCTTGTGGGGTAACTTGTGGTGATTGCCCTTGGCTAGGAAGTGATGACGGGGGAAAGTACAGTTGTGTACACTTACCATAAATGTAGATGTTCGAATGTATTCATTGTTGCAGTCATCACATTTGGGTTATCTCTGCCAGGGTAGCCCTCGGCCGGCCCGAATAACACATTGGGTATTTCTGTGTCAGTCGCTGTTGCGTGAGGACATCAGGTCATCAGTAGTATAAAGTAAGGCAGACGACGCCATTACATCAATTTTTCTTGTCCTAACCTGTCAGGAGCCCCCAAAGTAGGAGGCCATGTTGTGGTGGAAGAACCCCACCAGTGGAAATATATACCAATATGTCCCCTTGTAAGGAAAGAACAACAAGGAAGAATGGGAATAAAGGAGAAAGAGAATAAGGGGTATGGAGGGAGGGAAACCAGGACAGCAACAGTGAATACACTCGAACATCTATATTTATGGTAAGTGTACACAACTGTACTATGTTCTTCATATTTCACTGTTGCAGTCACCACATTTGGGTATATTCCCAAAGCTGAGGAAATGGGTGGAGGCAGTCAAGGAAACTAGGAGCTGGCTAGGATGCCCTGCAAGACTGCAGAGGCAAACCCTGCCCTGGATTTGGAGAAGAGAGGCAGGTGGTAATGCTTGGTAAAAGTGTGAACAGATGTCCAGGTGGCAGCCTCCAGGATGTCCCTGGTGGGGACTCCTCTGAGGAAAGCTGCAGAGGTGGAGGCTGCTTTGGTGGAATGTGTCCTGACCCCATTAGGGGGAGGCTTTCCATGCTGTTTGTAGCAGAAATTGATGCAGTGTGCTATCCATTTGGAAATGGTTTGCTTGGAGATGGCTTTGCCTTCTGCCCCTGTAGCAAAGCTAACCAGCAAATGGTCAGACTTTCTGAAGGATTTAGTCCTGTCCAGACAGAATCTGAGCTGTCTGTGCACATCTAGAGAGTGAAGAATCCTTTCCCCTTGTTCTGGGGATTAGGAAAGAAGGTGGGCAAATTAATGGATTGGTTGAGATTCACACTGGACACCACCTTGGGCATGAAGGATGGGTTAGTTCTGAGAGATACCCTGTCTGCCTGGAAGATGATGAAGGGTTCCACAGCCATGAGTGCTTGCAGCTCAGAGACTCTTCTGGTTGAAGTGATGGCCAGAAGGAATGCTATCTTCCAGAATTTTTAGTTCTGCAGAAGAAGCTGGTTCAAAAGGGGGCAGGGTGAGCTTTTCCAAGACAAAGTTAAGGTCCCAAGCTGGTGGTGGTTCCCTTCTGGGGGGCACCACATTGCTATTCCCTCTGAGGAACTGTTTGATCAAAGGGTGTGAGAAAAGGGGCTGCTCAGTGGGAAAATGAGAAGAAATAGCTGAGGCATGAACTTTTATACAGGAGAAAGAGACCGCTGTGTAGTAGGTCAGCTAAGTAATCTAGGATGAGGGGGAGGGAGGGCTGTGCTGTATTGGCTCCCTTAGCCTGGATCCAGGTGCAGAACCTTTTCCATTTATCTGCACAAGACTTTCTGGTGCTAGGATGTCTGGCCTCATGGATGAAATCCAAAACCTGTTTACTCTGGATGGCAGACTGGTTAGGGGTTAGGGAAAAAGCAAAGCTGCTAAACTGAGTGTCTGCAATTGGAGATGCATAAATTCCCCTTTCCTCTGGGTCAGGAGATTTGGAATCTGAGGAAGATGCTATGGAGGCAGCGGGGACAGGCTGTGCAGAAAGGGGTACCAGTGTTGTCGAGGTCAGTCTGGAGCTATAAGAATGATCCTTGGTTTTTCCTCCCTTATTTTGAACAGTACCCTGGGGATGAGAGGTAGGGGAGGAAAGGCATAGACCGATAGATTGAGCCAGGGGAAGGACAGGGCATCCACTTTCCAAGTCATGCAGTGATGCTCCCTGGTGCAGAATTTGCTGAGCTGATGGTTGGTGTGGGAGGCAAAGAGGTCGATCTTTAGGGTTCCCCATTTCTGAGTTATTAGGGTGAAGGTACTTCTGCTGAGTTGCCACTCGTGAGGGTCCAGAAGGTTTATGCTTAATTGGTCTGCCAATGAGTTGAGAGAGCCTGGTAGGAATTGTGTTAATAGGTGTAGTTCCGTGGAAGAGGCTGTGAGCCAAAGTGTCATGGCCAGCCTGCACAGAGGGTAGGAGTGAGTCCCTCCTTGCTTGTTGATGTACCATATCACAGTGGTGTTGTCTGTTTTGATTAGGAGAACCCCTGGAGAGAGAAGGGGTTTGAAAGCTATCAAGGCGTGCTGCACAGCCATCATCTCTTTTTGACTGATGTGCAAAGGGATTTGCTGTGGGCTCCATTGGCCCTGTATGCACCTGCAGTCCAGGTGTGCACCCCAGGTGTGGTCTGATGCATCTGTGGTGAGGGTCTGGGTGGCAGGGGGGTAGGGAGAAGGGCAGTCCCTTGTTGTGGGAGCATGCTGTTGCCCAACAAAGAAATTCCTTTCTGAGGCAAGAAATTATAGGGAGAAGAGTTTCCATAGCTTGAGAGTGTTGACACCAAAGGCTCTTTAGGTACCACTGAAGTTTCCTCATATGCAGTCTGGCATATGGAATGAGTAGTATGCAAGATGCCATGAACCCCAGAGCTTGCAGGATCTTCCTTGCAGATAACTGGGGCCTGGTGGCTAGTTGAGAGAAGTAGACGGTCAGGAAAATTTGTTTCTCTGGTGTAAAGTATGCCATCTGGGATGCTGTATCCAGACTTGCTCCCAGGAAGATTATCCTTTGAGTAGGCTCCTGTTTGGATTTCTTTTCGTTGATTGTGTAAAGGCAGTCTAAGTACGGGTAAATATGAATATTTGTGTCTGCAAAAGGCAATGGCCGGAGCCAGACATTTTGTGAAAACTCTGGGAGCAGTAGATAAGTCAAAGGGAAGCACAGAGAACTGAAAGTGTTGAGATATTGCCCTGAAGCAGAGATAGTTCCTACATGATTCCCTGATAGGAATGTGGAGGTAGGCCTCCTTTAAATCTAGGGTGGCTAGCCAAGCATCCTTAGAGAGCATGGGTAGCAGCTGCTGGAGGGTGAGCATTCTGAATTTGGGATCACCAGGAAGGTGTTTAGAATGGATAGATCGACGATGGGGCGCCATGTGCCTTCTTTTCTGGGCACCAGAAAAAGTCTGGAGTAGAAGCCTTGGCCTATCTGTTTTGCAGGAATGTGCTCTACTGCCCTCAAAGAGAGCAGGGAAAGGATTTGCTTTTGAGCCTCTGCTCACTTATTTGATGGTAGATCTGGGAACACTTTTGGGGCTGGAAAGGTGCGGAAGAAAAATCTGTATCCCTGAGACACAATGTTCAGAACCCATTGGTCTTTGGTAATGGTGGCCCAGGTGCTTGAGTGAGAGTTTTCCCTCCTAGGGGTAATTGAAGGTGGGCAGAGGGGGTGTGAGTCATTGTGAGCTCTTACCATGATGGGGTGGCTTAGAACTCCCTGGTTTTGAAGTGGAGGTAGTCCACTGCAGTCTGTTTCCATGGGGCCTATGCTGGGCCAGTTTACTCGGAGCAGGAAAGGACCAGTGCTTGGAGGGACAATGGCCTGCTGAACCTAAGGGGCTGGACCTGTAAGAAATCCTTAACTGTTTGCATAGATTTTGCTTTTTCTTCCATCTTTTTTAAGACCTCTTCTGCCTTAGTGGCAAATAAGTTCTTTGTGCAAGGGGGCATCCAACAATTTAGATTTGACATGGTCTGGCAGGGGTTGTTCCTTAAACCATGTAGGTCTTCTAATAACAGAGCCAGTGACTGCTGCCCTGCAAGAAGCTTCTAGGGCATCAAAACCACAGTGCAAAGTGTGTTTAGTTACATGACTTGCAGAATGCATTAAGTGTTGTAATTCTTTCAATTCTGCCCAAGCAGAAAAGGAAGACATTTTTTATTTAA
The DNA here is from genome assembly GCF_019279795.1 of Protopterus annectens. NCBI lineage: Eukaryota > Metazoa > Chordata > Ceratodontiformes > Protopteridae > Protopterus > Protopterus annectens. The sequence goes on from NC_056731.1 coordinate 458,051,410, forward strand.
GGAGTTCCAAGGTATGTTGCTGAAATTTCAGCATATGGAACTGACAATTTAGTGCCCTGAAAGCAAGGGTAGCTGAGGTGTATACTTTTTTACCCCATCTGTCCAATGCTCAGGAATCCCTCTCTGAAGGGGTGGGATTCTTAGCAGAGGTTGCTTTAATCCCTTTTGGCCCTCGAGAAATGACCTCAGGGTCAGCTGTTGGATTTTTAACAAGATATTTGTGAGAGTCAAGGACTCTAAGTACCTGTCTAGTTTTCTGGGAGCAGGAGGTAGGGTGTCAGGAGACAAGTTGGATTCAAGGAAAACCTCCTCCACAACATCCAGGACTGGCGGAAATGGCCAAGTGTCTGCTTTGTAGACGATCTAGGAATTCCCTGAGTCTCTTTAGACTGAGGGTAATCCTGACTCTCATTGGAAATGCTCCCTTAAAGTATGCAGGGTTTCCCCAAAGGAAATACCCTCTGTGGGAGAGATTGAAGGAATGGAGTCCTCTGTATCAGAATCCTCTGAAGTGTAGAAGGGTTGCATGTCTTCATAGTCAGATACATCAGACTCATCTGACTCTTGTTCAAACAAAACTACAGGGGACAGATCTCTTTTCCTTTTTGAGGGGGTAGCTTGGCTTCCCCTAATCAGCATAAGGTTTTCTGCCATTTTAAGCATTTGAGACTGAGGCAAGGTAGCATGCGCCTGAGAGTCAGGTCATCGGTTTCCTGGGTGTGGTTCGAACCCTGTACCCAAGAAGCTGTCGTTTTTGAAAAAACGGTAGCCGAGAAAGAAGACGTTGGTTTGTGTCGAGATTCGGTAGTGCGAAGGACTTCCTCGGAAGCAGGTGCCTGCTCAGCGGCTCCGGACCCATCTGAGGTAGACAGGACCGGAGGATCCTTAGTCGAAGAAGAGTTTTGCGGCATACCGGACTCTGAAAGGATCTCGGCAGCGGCCTCTGAATCAACTGAAGCGGGCATTAGGGGCTGCAAAAGCTCCTTATTGAGTACCGGAAGACTGATGACTAGCTTAACGGAAGCGTCGTCGGTAGGTTTGGACCTGTGCGGTCTGTCTCTATCTTTACGTTTTTTTCAGAAGATCTGCTGTTGGATGGCTTACCAAAGCCATATTGGAATTCGAGGACTGTAAACAAAAATATCTGGCTACAATAAGGGCTTGATGATCGACAGTTCTGGCATTGAACAAAGCATAGAAGTGACAGCGGGGGATGTCGTGCTCTGGACCTAAACAGGTGATGCAGTAAGAGTGGAAGTCTTGGTGTGGTACTTGCTTTCCACAGGCGAAACATTTATTAACTTTTTCTGACATCGGTTAATGCAAGAAAAAAGGATCCCCAATGGGGTACTTAGCTTTAAAAGACTTCAACTTCAATTCGGAGATGAAAACTCTGGTAGCGGCCGACTGGCACTCATGTGAACTGCTTCTGCTTCAGGCTCCACGGCAAGAAAGACTGATGTAATGGCATTAGCTGCCTTACTTTATATTGCGGACGACCTGACGTCAGTCCTCAAGTTAGAGCAACAGACACAGAAATACTAAGTCTCTGGTTTTCCAGCTGGCCGAGGGCTACCCTGGCAAGGATAACCCAAATGAGATGACTGCAACAGTGAAATACTAAGAACATCCAGTGTTGCCTTAGCAGGGAGTCACCAGCAAGATTTTTGGTTGGTCTTTGTTGATCTTCAGTAGGACCTAGGGCATTAGAGGGCAGGGGGGAAAGCATACAGGAACATTCCCCTTCCATGGAAGGCTAAAGGCATTCACTCTTCATGCTAGTGGAGTGTGATCCCTGGAGCAAAATCTGTCTGTCTGTTCTGTGGGGGTAAACAGATCCACTTGAGGTGTGCCCCACTGGTGGACAATGTCTAAGAAGGTTTCCCTGTGCAACATCCGTTTGTGCTGAGGGGAGGTTGTTCTGCTGAGCAAGTTTGCTTGCTTGTTTTCCTGAGAGGGAAGTGGTCTGCAGTAACAGGTCATGTTTGGTTGCTATTTCCCAGATCTGTAGAGTTATCTGGCATAACTGGTATGCCTTTGTCCCTCCTTGCTTGTTGAGGTACCACATGACAGTTGTGTTTTCTGTCAATGTGTAGCAGGCCTGGTTGCAATACTGGAAGGAAAGCTTTGAGAGACAGTAATACTGCTGTCATTCCCTGACAATGATGTGTTGCTTTTGAAGTGCAGGGTTCCAACACTGTTGTACCCCAAAGACCTTGAACTTGGCTCTCCATCCTAAATCTGATGCTTTTGTGTGCATGGTTTGAGTGATGGGGGTAGTTGGAGTGGGATGCCCTTGTTCTGGAGAAACTTGCTGAATCTACCATTTTAGTTGTTTTTAGGCAGGGCAAGAGGGGAATACGTTTGTCCAATGAATGCTGGCTTTGAGACCATATATTTTTAAATATCACTGGAATTTTCTCATGTGCATCCTGGCTATGGGAATGGTTGCTCCCATGAGACCTAGGACTTGCAGAAATTGTCTTGCTGAGAAATGGGATATCGCAACTAGGCCTTGAAAATGGCTGGAGAGAGAGAGTGCACTTCATCCAGTGGGAGGAAAGGATCTCATCAACTCTGTTCTTATCCTGAAGCCTAGGAAAACTTTGGCCTGCTTAGGAAGAAGTGAGGACTTCTGCAGGTTGACAGTGAAAGCCCAAGCTGTGGAGGACAGCCACTGTGAATTTGAGATGGTTTTGCAGAGTGGATTCTGATTCTGCCAGAATAAGAATGTCGTCCAGGTAACGGTAGATTTGTAGTCCCTTGGTTCTGCAATAGGCAATGGCTGGGGCCAGGCACTTTGTAAATACTCTGGGCACAGCAGACAAGTCAAAGGGCAAGGTTGTAAACTGAAAGTGTGAAGAATGTTCAGTGAAGTGCAGAAACGTCCTGTGGGAGTGCCTGATAATGATGTGCAGGTAAGCATCCTTTAGATCCAGAGTGGCCATAAAGGCTTTGGGTGGCATGAGGGGTAGCAAAGTTTGTAGGGAGAGCATCCTGAGGGATGGAACCTTTAGGAACAGGCTTAGATAAGTCCAGGATTGGCCTCTAAGGGCCATCCTTTTTGCAGACTAGGATAAGGTGGGAATAGAAGCCTTTTCCTTCTTGTCCTAAGGGAACTGGCTCTATAGTTCCTAGAGTCTGGAGTTCTTTCAATATGAGAGGAAATATATGTAGCTGGTCTCTTGGAGGGAAGGGAATTCTTTTTGGCCTTGGCTTTTCCTTCCAAGACAGAAAATATCCTTTTTGGATGATGGAAAGCACCCAAGTATCTGAGGTAATTGTTTTCCAGAAGGGGAGGCATTGGGTAAGACTGGCAGACAGAGGGAGCTGATCCAGGCAGTCAGGCTGAAGTGGAACCTCCTCAGACAGGAAAAGGCTGCTTGACAGGTCCCTGTGAATTAGGAGGTCTGGAGTAAGGCAATCTCCTGGACCCTTTAAGAGGTCTAGAGGAGGAAGGACGAGATGTAGATGGAGTTTTGCTTACAAAGGTCTTAGCAGGGTAGTTCCTGTAGTATCTGGGGAAGGGGGACACCAGCAAGTGCTTGATGTCTTGAAGTTCTTTACTTTTCTCTTGTAAATTTTTGAAAAGTTCTGCTGAATTCTTACCAAATAAGAGATTGTGGTCTAGTGGAGCATCTATTATCTTGGATTTAAAGTCCTTTGGTAGAGGCTGGAGACGTAGCCAGGAATATCTACGCAAGACAGATGCAGATGCAGTAGACCTGGCTGATGCTTCTACTGCATCATAATTGCACTTAACTGAGTGTATGGGCTACTTGAGTAGCTAAAGACAGTTTAGATGCAATGTCATTTTTTGTGGAATAATCAGGGGTAGAGTCTAGCAATGTGGAGGCCTAGGAAACAAGGTCTAAGGCATATTTTACCATATGTGTTTCATAATTTACAGCCCTAAAGGCTAAAGTGGAGGAGGTATATACCTTTTACCCATTCTGTCCATGGTCTTGCTATACCTGTCTGTGGGCAAAAGGGAAGCAGAGGGTAACTTCCTAGATTGTCTGTCAGGAGACACACAAATGACTGCAGGGTCAGCCATGGGAGGTTTCACTAGAAAATTCTGCTCATCTGGAACTTTGTAAAATCTATCCAGATTTTTAGGGGCAGGAGGTTGAGAATCTGGATTCTTGGAGGCAGAATTATAGGCGTCCAGAAAGGTTGGTAGAAATGGGGGAATAGCTGAGGGGGAGGGAGATTCTAACTGCAGAAGCTCAAAATATCTTTTCTGGTTATCTCATCAAGGTAGTATCGCACCTGAAGTACTCTCTCATTTTTGTGATGGTTTCCCCAAAGGAAATATCCTCGAGGAGAATCACCCTCAATAGAGTCTTCGTATGGGGAGTAGTAGTCCACAGGAGAAACTATATGAGACTCATAACAAAAACAGATTCCTCAAGAGAAATCATATTGTTCAGGTTCTTCTTCTCCCTGCTGAGTAGTGATTAAAGGGAGGGAAGCAGCAGGGGCTGGCCTACTGCTCAGCACTGGAATGTCTGTAGGTGCAGGGCCTGTAGGGCTAAGGGCCATAAAGACCTGCAGTTAGGAATTGGTGAACGTCTGCCAATCTGGAGTAGCTTGAGTCATAGGGCTCAAGTGATTGTTTTTTTGTTAGTTGGTGCTGACTTGGGAGTTGGCCTAGAAACAGAGGTCTGGGCTGGAGCAGGAGGAGTCTCGGTCGGCAAACCAAGTACTGGTTCCCCCTTGACGTTGGTTAAGGCTGGCATCTGGGACAGCTCCGCTGACGTGTTCTCCATAGGTGCAGTAACGGCCTCTTCCAGAGGAGCTGCCCCTCGGCCCTTAAATCGGTAGTCAATGGGACATCCAATGGTGGAGCGGCAACGGCAGTAGGCCCTGGAAACTTTGGCCTTCTTCCTCAGTTTGGATTGGGCAGCCGACTTGGGATCCATCCTGTGAGCAAGGCGTTTCGATCTTTGATTCTCAAGATACAAATTTAAAGCTGCCAGACGGCTGCGAAGGGTTTTCGGTACGAATGACTGACAAATGGAGCAGGCCTTATGGTCGTGCTCCTCACCTAAGCAAAACATGCATTTGTCATGTAAATCCTTATGCATCATCGGACGCCCACAATTACATTTGCTCTTTTTCTCAGACATCGACTAAATAGCAGAAACAAAACCCATAGCAACCAAGCTCAAGTAGTAAGAAAAATGAAAACCCCAACAGGGTACTATCTTTTTTAAAGTCTTTAGACTAAGGAGCAGATTGAAGCATACATCATCTGCGGCTGAAAAGTTCTGAGGTCTGTATGTGCAAACGTCACATTTACAGTCCCTGGTTTATAGCCCTAAATGTGACGTCCCATGCACCTACAGTAGCCAGGCTTAACCTTTTGTATAAGAGCCGACGTCAGATCGCCTGACGGCTGGAAATCCTACTGTATGAATTCTGCAACACAGGAATAGAGGGACATCAGTTACTCCACAGAACCACTAAGGTCCATAAATACCAAATACGCACTTGCACAATCTGCAGCTATAACAAGGCTCCTTATCAGCAGATGAGAGATATAATAATGCAACTCCCAACACTTCAAAAACAAACTGAGCTACAATTACAATAACAGTAAGTTACAAAACTAACTCGGATATGTTTAAGCATTTGTACTGACTGCTTTACATGCCATGCATCCCCCCTCCCCCCGACACCCTTAACTAATTCAGTATCTTAGATGTGGGGGACTACTGAAGATGTACTGCTGTCTTGGGAGTTCTGACATGTTCCTACATACCTACTTGTTTCACAGTTCTGAAGACGGCAATTACTGTCCTCATTCAGCAGGCACCAGGTAAATGAAGAGGACCCTTACTGATGACACCATCTCCTCCTTCTTCCAGTTATCACTTGACTTACTTTTCCTGGACATTCCTATACTCCACTACAGACATGCAGATTTATCAGTGTGTGTCACTATGTCAGTGTTGACAAATATGCAGTCATCTCTTGCACCAGCAAGTTCTCACCCTTGCAGTCAACAAGCCCCCCAACAATTAACAGCTACAACCCCAATTATTAAAAAGTGATACACAAATACACTTTCCTGACTTAGAGAGAACTTCATCAGCTCTTGACTGAAAGAGCTAACCCAAAACAACATGGAGGGAATCTACAACTGACACCAAAAGGGCTCTATGTAGATCAACTGATACAGTAACAGAATTTTGGGGGTTGATACAGCTAGTTTTTGTAGCTGGTTATAGCAGTTTTATTTTTGTCAATTCCTATCATAGGTTTTACCTGACTTCCAAGAGTTTTATATAGCTGACAATCTTCAGCCTGACATTACTTGTTTGCTATCTTTCCCATGCATAATCTCTTAAGTTCCATGCTATTAGTTTTACATCTCATCTAAGCAGCGGTTACACATCTTACTATTTTTTGGGCTTAAAATGGAGATGGAATTTATTTTTATTTTTGACATATAACAGGAAAGTCCAGTTGAGTTGTTGCTCATTTTCAGCAGAGGGGAGAAAAGTTCCAAACATAAAACAATAATGACATCACAAAAGCATACATGAGTAGCTATCAGTGCAATTTAGCACTGGCTAATAGAGTACAGTGCAGGGAAAATAGCTTTGGTATGTACAGTTATTTGACTGATAAAGAAAATTTCAGTTTAAACTCTGTCCAGGAATAACTATCAGAATATGTAAAATGTATTACTACAACATGGGACTAATCTAGTGTTAAGTATGTTAGGGTGTACCAATTACACTGTTGGAGTAAAGATTTAAACATTTGCACTGAACTGTTTCAAATTTGAAGTGTGCTTACAGATATTTTAAGTATTATGACATTGTTCCAGGCAGCATAGATTGGATGTTGATCATGTGATGTGGACTACTTGCTAAAAAGCTAAAAGGTTTTCCTGGTACTATATCAATATGTGTTGGGTGTTATGACTTATGTTAGATCAAAGTGACTGTTGTTGAGATTCTGCCTGTTCGGCTCTGCTGTTTTGCTGAATGTGTACCAATCAATTTTCAGTATCAACCAGCATGACAATGTTGCGACTTATGCTAGAGGTAAGCCAGAAAAAGTACAGTTTTGTACCTACCATAAATGTAGATGTTCGAGTGTTCACACTGCTGCAGTCATCACACTTGGGTTATCCTGCCGTCAGGCGGTCCCACAGTCGGCCAGAGTTCCAAAGTCTTGGTCCGGCGTCTGTTGTTGTTGCTTCTTCCCTGACGTCAGTGCGCCAGGGGTATATAAGAGGCATCAAACGCCATTTTCTTCAGTTTTTCTTGCCCCAGATGTCAAGTGCCCCCAAGTAGGTAGGCAATACATATTGCTAATTAAACATGTACAGGAAATAAAAGGAATACCTTCAGTTACAAGCAAATACGCCACAAAGGTGGTACAAGATAGAAAGGTATAGAAAAGTTCAGCTAGGTCAGAGGGGATGGAGGGAGGGTAACCTGAACTGCAGCAGTGTGAACACTCGAACATCTACATTTATGGTAGGTACAAAACTGTACTATGGTCATCGTGTTACACTGCTGCAGTCATCACACTTGGGTTGAATCCCAAAGCTAAGAATGGGTGGTAGAACTAAACAGGGTCTGGAGAAGCTAGTAGGCCCTGCAGAACTGCAGTGGCAAAGCCAGCTCTGGTTTTAGAGTATAGAGGTAAGTGATAGTGCTTGGTGAAGGTGTGCACTGAACTCCAAGTTGCAGCCTCCAAAATATCCTTGGTTGCTACCCCTCTGAGAAAGGCTGTTGATGTAGCTGTAGCCCTGGTGGAATAGGACCTAATGCTAGCAGGTACAGGTTTCCCATGATGTGTGTAGCAGAAGCGGATACAATGTCCTATCCATTTTGAAATGGTCTGCTTTGAGATAGCTTTTCCTTGTGATCCTGCAGCATAGGATACAAAGAGCTGGTCAGATTTTCTGAAAGCCTTAGTTTTATCCAAGTAGTAATGCAATTGCCTGTGAATGTCCAAAGACTGCAGGAGCCTTTCTCATTTCTTCTGGGGGTTTGGGAAAAAGGTGGACAAATGAATGGTTTGGTTTAGGGCCACACTGGATACCACCTTTGGCATAAAGGAAGGGTTAGTTCGTAGAGCGACTCGGTCTTGATGAAAAATGATGAAAGGCTCCACTGCCATTAGGGCCTGTAGCTCTGAGACTCTTCGTGCTGAAGTTATTGCTAGCAGCATGGCAGTTTTCCATGATAGAAACTGTAAATCAGCTGTAAAAGCTGGTTCAAAGGGCGACAGTGTAAGCTTTTCCAGAACAAAGTTGAGATCCCAAGTTGGGGTTGGTGCTCTCCGGGGCGGTCTTATGTTCTTAGCCCCTCTGAGGTACTGTCTTAGCAGTGGATGTGAAAATATAGGAGGGTCCGTGTTGTAGTGCGCTGAAATCGCTGTGGCGTGGATCTTAATAGATGAAAAAGAAAGTCCTTTGTGCAACATCTTAGTTAAATATTGTAGAATCTGAGGAATATTTGGAACAAGGGGATTTTGGCCTTTAGCCTGGTTCCAGGCGCAAAATCTTTTCCATTTGTCTGAATAGGTTTTCCTGGTGCTGGGCCTCCTGCCTCCAGAATGACATCCATAACAGCTTTAGAGAGACGTGTTGACTGGTTACTTAGGTAATTTGCCATGCAGCCAGATTTAAAGTCTTGAGCTGGCTGTGTAGAATCTGATTGTTTTGCTGAGTGAGCAGGTGAGGAATCTGAGGCAAAATCCATAGTGGGCCGTGAGCCATGTTCCTTAGTATTGGATACCAGTGTTGGCGTGGCCAGTCTGGAGCAATGAGTATCATTTGTGGCCTCTCTAATCTGGCTTTCAGCAGCACCTTTGCTAGAAGAGGCAGTGGAGGAAAGGCATACACTGTTAATGTTTTCCAACTGAATGTGAGGGCGTCCACTTTCCAAGCTAGTGGGTGGTATGTCCTTGTGCAAAATTTCCGAAGTTGGTAGTTTTGGGGGTTGGCAAACAGATCTATGTCTGGGTGCCCCCATTTTTTAGTTATCATTGCAAATACCTGAGGATCTAGTTTCCACTCGTGAGGATCCATGATGTTTCTGCTTAGATAGTCTGCCAATGTGTTTTTCTTTCCTGGCAGGAATTGTGCTTGTAGTTGAACTTGGTAGGTCAATGCTGTGTTCCACAAGGTCACTGCTTGCCTGCAAGGGGGTAGGAGTGTGTGCCCCCCTTGCTTATGTACCACATTACTGTGGTGTTGTCTGTCTTTATTAGGAGTTGTCCTGGATGTAGGAGGTCCTTGAAAGCTGTTAGGGCATTTTGTACAGCTAGCATTTCTTTTTGATTGATATACAGATGCCTTTGATCTGTAGACCATTTGCCCTGAATGCACTGTCCTGCCATGTGTGATTCCCAGGCATAATCCGATGCATCTGTTGTTATAGGTTGCCTGGCTGTGGGTAAGGTAAAAGGCTGACCCTTGTTGAGGTGACATGCCTGAGCCCACCATAGAAACTTCTGTTGAAGGCAGAGAATGAGTGGTATTATTGTTTCCAAGCTATGGCTGTGTTGAGTCCATACGCTTTTCAGGTACCATTGTAATTTCCTCATATGCAGTTTTGCAAATGGTATTAGTAGTAAGCAAGATGCCATGAATCCCAAGGCCTGCAGAATTTTTCTTGCAGGGAGTTGGGTCTTTGTTGCCATCATTTTGAAGTATTGAGTCAGCTGTTCTTGCTTGTCTGGCATGAGATAAGCCATCTGGGCCGTTGTATTTAAGCTGGCACCCAGGAATATTAAGTCTTGTGAGGGCACTAGTTTTGATTTCTTTTTGTTTACTGCGTACCCTAGGCAACTTAATAGGTGTTTGACAAATGCCAGATGCTTTAAAAGAATATCCTTGCTTTCTGCTTGAATAAGGCAGTCGTTCACGTATGGATATATTTGAATTCCTCTTTGTCTGCAGTATACAATTACTGGTGCCAGGCATTTTGTGAAGACCCTGGGCGCAGTAGATAAGCCAAAGGGCAGTGCAGAGAATTGATAATGAGTTGAACCTGCAATAAAACGGAGGTATCTTCTGCAATTTTGATTGATAGGGACATGCAGGTATGCCTCCTTGAGATCCAACGTTACTAGCCAAGCCTTCTTGCCCAGCATGGGAAGAAGTTGCTGTAGTGTTAGCATCTTGAATTTGGATACTTGCAGATAAGTGTTTAGAATTGAGAGGTCCAGAATGGGTCTCAAGGCTTTGTCCTTTCTGGGGACTAGAAAGAGTCTTGAATAAAATCCTTGTCCTTGCTCCTGTGTAGGTACCTGATGAATGGCTCTCATGTCCATGAGAGCTGTAATTTGCTTTTGAGCCTCTGCCCATTGATTTGGTGGCAGGTTTGGCATTCCTTTTATCCTTGGTAAAGTGTGAAAGTGGAACCTGTATCCTTGTGAGACAATATTTAGGACCCATTTGTCTTTTGTGATGATGTGCCAGTTGTCTGCAAAAAGTGCTAATTTTCCTCCCAAGGGAGCTGCCAAGAGAGATTTGCTTGGCAGTCTGACGGTTAAGTCATTGTGTTTGTCTTCTGATAGCTTGGGACCTGTCTTCTCTTCCTTTCTGGGTTGCGGTACCCCATTGTCGAGGCTTGTAAGGGCCTTGTGACTAGCCTCTGCCCCTTGGGCGTCTGTATTTGCCCCTCTGTGTTCTGTCAGAAGCTGGAAAGGACCAGTTTTTTGTTGGCCAATTTCTGCTGAAACGAGGGGGTTGAACCTGTAAAAAATCCTTGACTGTCTGCATAGATTTTGCCTTATCCTCCATTTTCTTTAAAACCTCTTCTGCTTTTACACCAAATAAAACATCCTGCTGTAAAGGTGCATCCAATAACTTTGCTTTAACATGATCAGGTAGGGTTTTTGTTCTTTTAACCATGCATGCCTACGTATGACAGACCCAGTCACTGCTGCTCTACAGGAAGCCTCCAATGAATCAAATCCACATTGTAAAGTAGGTTTTCCCACTTGTTCAGCTGCATGCAACAAATCTTGCATTTACTTGAAATCAGGCTGCTCTGAATGTGTGATCATTTTTTGTTTTAATTGAGACATCAGGTATTGCTGATATTTCAGCATGTAAAACTGGCAATTTAGGGCCTCATAGCTAGAGTAGCTGAGGTATATACTTTCTTTCCCCATCTGTCTAGTGCTCTGGAATCCCTTTCAGAGGGTACAGGATTTTTAGCAATAGAGGCCTTAACCTCTTAGGGACCCTGGGAAATGGTTTCTGGGTCAGCAACAGGGCTTTTATATAGGAATTTGTGTGAGTCAGGGACTCTGTAGTATTTGTCTGGTTTGGCTGGTGCAGGAGGTAGAGAGTCTGGGTTAAGGCTAGATTCTAAGTAAACATCATCCACAATGTCTAACACAGGTGGGATAGCAAGTGGTCAGTGCTGGGGTAGTAAAAGGAACTCTCGGAGCCTTTTCTTAGAATCAGAGTAATCCTGGCCTTCCCAGTGTAAATGTTCCCTCATGGTATGTAAAGTTTCCCCAAAAGAGTAGTCTTCTGGGGGAGATGCTGAGGGAATAGACTCTTCAGCATCAGAATCTTCATAAGGGAGAAAAAAGCATTCCTGTTCCTTAGAAGAATCTGAGGAAATTGAGAACTGGTCAGAGGAAGTGTAATCCTCCTCCTGTCTTGGCCTTTTATCAGGAGGGAGATGGGAACCCCTGATTAGGGTAATTAAATCTTCAGCTATCTTAAGCATCTGTTTCTTAGTCATGGGGCCTTGTACTGGAGACTGCTGTACAGTCTTTTTTGCTTTTAAAGTTGTTTTCAGCTTTGCATAGGATTTAATGGTGAGTGTAGTCGGTCTGAAGACACCTTCTGCAACTGAAGGCATTTCAACTGCACCGGAATCTCCTTCAGCCCTGGAGTCAGAAGGGGCTAAAGATAAAGGCTGTGGCGGCCTAGTAATCTCTGCTTGGGAATCGAAAGCAGTCTGAGGTTCTAAATCAGCGGTCGTCAGGGGCTCCGTAGGTGCCTCACTGAAAACCGGAGAACCGGCGACTGGCCCAGCAGAGGCCTCAGAGTCTGGTTTGGGTCTCGGCTGCCTGTCCTTATCCTTGAGTTTTTTATGCATTCCCATCATCGGTTGCTCCGATGGCATGGTATAATTAAATTTCCTACCAAAGTAATGTCGGGTGAAATCAAATCAACGGTTAAATAGTTCGTTTATTAAACCTAGCACAAAACCAACAACCTGTGACGTCGTGGTCTGGGCCTAGGCAAGGAATACAATAAGAAAGAAAGTCCTTATGAGGTATTTGCTTCCCACAAGAAATGCAATTGTTAACTTTTTCTGACATCGGACTGAGGCAAGAAAAGGTTCCCCAACGGGGTACTTAGCTTTATTGAAGACTTCGGTCTGAAATTAGATTTGAAAATCTCAGGAGTCGGCCGACCGGCACTTGCGAACTGCTTCTGCTTTGGGCACCGTGCGGCAAGAAAGACTGAAGAAAATGGCGTTGGATGCCTCTTATATACCCCTGGCGCACTGACATCAGGGAAGAAGCAACAGCAACCGACGCCAGACCAAGACTTTGGAACTCTGGCTGACTGCGGGACCGCCTGATGGCAGGATAACCCAAGTGTGATGACTGCAGCAGTGTAACACGATGAACATCGACATCTTCCACCGTCAGAATGCTAATGTTCTATGAAGTGGGGGGGAATATAAAGATTGACTATTTTGTAAGGTCCTATATTAACGGTAGTCAGTGTTGTTAAAGTTAAGTATCATAATGGGGTGCTGACTCTCACATAAGTGGTTTAAACAGGAAAGTATAATGCCTCCTGCTCTTTTCATATCTCAGTTTCAACATATATTATAATCAGGAGGAAGGCTTTCCTCCGCAATTGTTTATTTTAACCAGGTTACTGTTATGGCAAGAACGAAAGGTTGATGGTATGCAAGCCATGGATAAAGACCTTGAATTTTACTGCAAATAGTTCTGTAGGTAAGGTAAGTAAATTTAAATCTGATATATTACTGTTTAAGCATTTATCATTGATATGCACTGCAGCATTAGGTCCTGAGTTGGGTTCCATGTCTCCACAGCATAAAATCTCAGGATAATTCTTGTGCTGAACTTGTCTGAAGATGTAACTAAATGTAACTATATATTTAAAATATTTTATGGACATATTTAAGAACTGTATTCATCCGCGGTGGTGCAGCAGTAGCGTTGTTGCCTCACAGCAAGAGGTTCTCCCGTTCGAGTCTCGTCTGGAGTGCGGGGAGTGCCTTCTGTGTGGAGTATGCATGTCCTCCCCGTGGTTTGGTGGGCGTTCAAAAGACATGGGTAAATGGGCGTGGCTTCACTGAAGGTTGAACGTCAAGCTGGCACCTCGGCGTTCATGAAAATCTACTGCCAATCATTAGAGAACCGGAAAAGCCAAAAGACGACAACATTTAAGGACTGTATTTAACAAAGTTAACTGGTGAGCTGCTATGTATTTGGGCATTTACAGATATGCTTAAGGAGAGTGTTTTGTAATGTGTTGGAGTCAGGGAGGAGACTAGTCTTGAAGAGTACACTGCCTTCACCAAGAGTGATGCCTACATCTAAAGTCTGCAAAATCAACTCAGCTCAGATGGAGTCTTCAATATGTAATCCTTTAAACCTCCCATAGGGGAGGCCCATGTAATACATGCAAGTGATCCTTTAAGGACGTATCACTGTTTCAGCTACATTGCTTCTGAATACCCGCTACTTTTTACTTGGTGTCTGTATGCGTACATTCTGGCAAATAAAGACAAACACCACTAGTTGTATAAAAGCCATGTTTCAACCCTTTTTATTATTTTTTTTTCTGGAACATGAGGTCTTAAGTAATCTTGCTTAGCTAGGTCTTTCCTGCAGTTTTTTTAATGAATGGATTTGCCTGTGTGACCTTTTTACCCTTTGGTCTAGATAGGACAATATAATTTGATCTAAATATTTGCTAAGTACGAATCCAGTATGAGTCCGCCAGGAATGATAAAGTAGATTTGACTTCCTGTTTAGCCAAAGATGGCTTACACCCACCATACCCGGACTAATGTATACTGGCTAAAGCCTATGCTGCCCCCACAGTGCCTCATTTAGGCAGACTCTCCCTACTGGACATTCCTACACAGAAAAACTCAAACTCAAATTTGGAGAAAATCAAGGTGGCACTGCTCAAGTCTACCAGCAGTATAAATAAAACATGCTAGAACTTGCAGACCTCCATCTTGAACACATTTACATTTGTATAGTTACCGAGACCAAACTCTCAACTGTCCATATTTTCGCAGCATGTCCAGATTTTTGCCTAACATTTTTGGTCTGTTCTTTAAAATTTGTGGTTATCTGGCAAATCACTGAAGATTAAAGTCACTTAATAATGACAATTTTCATAGTCTCCAGAAAACGTATACTAGTGCAAAAACTGTTATTCTATCAATGTTCTACGTTTATATGACCAGTTTTAAAAAACTGACCCTATTTTTGGACCTCGGCAACCCCCCCCCCCCAAAAAAAAAGTTTTGGTTTTGTCCAAAATTCTTGTGCTAAGAGGTTGAGAGATACGACTGAAACATGGTTTCAACGCAATGACAGCACTCCCTCTATACCATGCTTTAGCACCCATCATGCCTTTAGACCCTTGGGAACCTGCAAGGGAGTATCTATATTTGTTAGAAACACCATTACTTCACATAATATTAACTTGGATCTCCAAATCCTTCTTAACAAATCCAACTACTATTTCATTAACTACAGATTTCTCATAAAATTTGCCCAAAGATGGCAGAAAATACCTCAACATCAATGAGGTACTAAATATCAAACTAAAACCTTCTTACTAGGGTACTTCAATTACCCAAGCACTGACTGGCACACTTGCACCTCGAAAAATAGTTACACTCAGTGCTTTCTCTGATTCATTAATACCAATGTATTTGAGCATACTGTAAAATTACCCACTAGAGACTAATATCACTGACCTGGTTTCACCAACCTAACCCTGCCGGCACCCTATCTTGCATCTCTTCATCTCTGATAATGTATGACCACAAATCAGTCACCTTCTCTGACAGGCCTAGTGGTACCATCCTAACACCCAATGAGATTATCTTTAGGGACTTCTCCATGACAAATCTGCTTCAGTTTGAAGACCTATGCAAAATCCCTTGCAATCCCTTGAATCTACTTGAGTCTATCAAGATACAACCAAACACCATGGTTTTGGGCAACTAACTACCAATCCATTGACTGGGTAAATTACTCGTGCTCAAACTCACTTGTCTAAAGGTTCCTTGACTTTGTTTACTCCAATGCTCTGGACCAGCTGGTTGACACCCCCAAAAGGGTTGCCAACATCCTGGATCTGGTGCTTACCAATATGGGGGACCACTGTAGCACCCCTACTGTGAAGTCTTCCCTGGTAAGATGTGACCACAACTTGGTCTCATTTCAAGTAACTATCACACCTGCCCCCCCCCAGCAGCAGCAACTAAACTTCTCCAAAGCAGATTAAGACCTCTTACAGGGTGGTATAAATAGCTTCACTGCACCACCTCCCTCAGATGAAAATGGCAATTATGCCAAACTCTACACCAATGCTTTATACAACACCTATACAACTGCATTGACTTAGCTGTACCCAATAGGACCAAAACAAGCTCCTCAAGGAAGAGGAGACCTGCCTGGGGGCCAACTACCATTAACAGGCTTTACAATAAGAGGAAGAAATTGCTGTCTAAGAGTAAGAGGGAGTGAGCCCTCAAACAGGAAACACTCCCTCCTCAGTTTAAATAAGCAAATAAGACTTCTTGTGAAATCCTCAAAAGCAAACTGAGTCCAAATTAGCTTCCTCAACAAAGGACAACCACAAGACATTCTATAGTTACATCCGTAACCTAAAAGGAAAGACCCAGATTTGTGCTGAACTAGTAGTTAATGATACCAAATATACAGAGCCTGTGGACACAGCTAACCTGCTGGCTGACAGGTTCTGTGAAAACTTCACTCCCCTGTCCCTGCCAGAAGCACCACGACATCCCTACCACCTGTCCCCTACCTTGTATCTCTAAACAGCAGGTCGTAAATGCCCTAAGGCCAAAAACACAGCATTTATGGGACTTGGTAACACTCCAGGCTGCATCCTACATGAGCTCCAACATGAATTAGAAACACCATTGGGTACTCTTTTCAATCATAGTCTAAGTATCGGCTTCATACCAGGTGAATGGAAAACGGCCACTGTTACTCTTGCACAAAGGTGGTGCTTCTAAAGACCCTGGGAACTATAGACCTACTCACCTGACTAGCCTTATCTGCAAGGCCATGGAGCGAAATATTATGGATTTCACCAAGAAAGACATAGGTAATCTCCAAACACTTGACCCTACTCAGTTTGGATCTGTCAAAGGGAGATCATGCCTGTTAAACCTGGTGGACTTCTTCGAGATAGTCACCAAGGTCCTGGACGAGGAAAAGTCTGTGCATACAGGCTACCTGGACTTAACCAAAGCATTTGATACTATCTCCCACTCAGGCATCATTGACAAACAAACCCAACTAAGCATCAACCCTTGTATCATTAGATGGGTCACTAACTGGATCACTGATAAAACTCATAGTCAAAATAGGGGAATCCACCTCCAGCAGCAGATGTGTTAACCAGTATGTTCCACAGGGATCAGTCCAGGAGCCTCTACTATTTGGAATCTATTTCTCTGAAATACAAGCAAAAACTAAAGGTCTGGAGTGACAAAGTTTGCAGATGACTGCAAACTGGGAGTGTTCATAGAATCTCCAAATGATGTCAACATCCTACAAGAGGGTCTTACACAAACAAATGATTGGTGCCAAAGTCATGGCCTTAAACTCATTGCAAAAAATGTATTATCATTCCTTTCGGTAAAAGCAATGTCCTGCTAACTACCACATCAAAAGCAACACCTTAAATATGCACTCAGTGGTGAGATACCTGGGCAGACAGGTTGACAGCAACCTTACCTTTTGACCACCATGTTTCCACAGTGGTAAGAAGGGCATTTTACATTGCTCATCTCATAAGTAAGGGCAATGCCTCCAGAAAAAATATAAGTTATAACCTCCCAATAATTGAGAACAATGCCCCTTTTGGTATGTACCTTTCCAAGCACCTGCAGCAAATGGAGAAACTACAAAGGTTCCTCAGAAGAAAATTCAAGGTCTTTAGCATCTGTCCCAAGTGGATCATCTGAAATCACTGTTACTTTATTGTTTCATACAGACTATTCAGAGGTGATCTCTGCCTTGCATACACGGCAATCTCTGACCTTGCTTTATTGGAAATGCTGTATATCCTAAGTCAAATGGTACACTGGTTACTCGCTCTAAAGACCTTAACTTGGTATGCAACATTAATAAAACCTGCTGGAGTGTCAGATTTGTCTCCCAGAGCTTACCACACCTTTGGAACAGACTAACCATGTCAAACAGAACACCTCCTTGGCCCTCTTCAAATGCAATCTGGACAACTGGATGGGTGACTGTAAATTCACCCCAAGGATTCCACGTGTCCCTCCATGACAGGGGCAATAGGTGTTGACTGCGGAAATAAGGGTACTAACTTGTTTAGGCCTGTAAGGCCCTAGGTCCATTAGCCTATTAACTTCCTATGATCCTATGGATCCAGCCGAGAGGGTTTTTGCATTCATCACTGACTTTTAACAGCACCTGAACAGTTGCACAGAAAAGTCAGTACCCAATCATTCCAAATGCAACTGTAAATTTAGGAATAAACCTTCTGGTGGAATTCTTGCATTAATAAACTATACAACAAAAGAAGGAAAACAATGAAAAGTTGCAAGAAATCCCTATCACATGCCAGCAAGGAACAGAAAATGTGAAGCAGCTGGTATGACTTCCAAAGAAAACAGCAAATCTCTCTTCATTTACATCAGCAAATTAAAGAATAATCTCCAACTCTGTACCAAACTCATCCACAATATCACCCATTCTGAACTTAAGGATATAGATAATATATTTGCAGACAGGTTTAGTGCTAACTTTACTCATATCAACACTGTTGCTTCCACTATCCCTGAGAATTCCCCCTGCAATCACCTTGTAACACACAACAGAATCCCTGTCAAAGGCTAAATATAATAAGTATACTACTACCATGGGGACCAGGCAACATACCAGGCTGCACTCTCATCAGTACCAAGAATGCATTACTTAAGCCTCTACCTTCAACTGTTAAACCTCCACCTATCGAAAGGGTTTGTTCCTGACACACCCAAAGAACAGCCGCTTTGACTCTGCTATGCACAGATGCCCCCTCTACAGGCCCAGGTAATTACAGACCTATTAGCCTCTTCAGCCTTGCATGCGATTGCAAAGCCAAGGAATGTACCATACCAGAACTCATTTATGCAAATGCAGGTAACTTAACTGATCTAGATCCCAATCAGTTTTGCAAAGGGCAAATCCCATCTCCTGAACACAGTAAGCTTCTGTAAAAAGGTTTCAGGGGATGTGGACACTGCTCATTATGTGCACACTGCTTGCCTCCACCAGGCCATGGCTTTTAACACTATACCATAAGCTGGTATTACCGAAAAATTAAACAAGCTTAATGTAAACCCCTGCAATGCCTGCTGGATTGCAAATTAGCTATCCAACTAAATAGTGGTTGCTCAGCTATAATGTGCTTAAGACAGTCTATAGTACTAAGTATATACACTAAGGAATACATGCACTTAAAATAGGAAAGGGCACTGGAGTAGAATTAGTGATTGCAAAGTCATGCCATGTTAAACAGTCTGCCCACAGCATAAACCACTGGTTGCTACATCAGCTGCAAGCAACGGTCAGAGAAGGCTCTAAGGTCAACACAGACCAGACTGAAGACCTGGAAGTTGACTACAGAGAAAACACGATAGTTCAAGATATTACTCAGGGTTCTAGCACCCCATGCAGAGGAAAAAAATAGGTGGAGCTGAAGAAGAAAGTCAGCACCTTAAAACAACATATGTGAGGACTACAGAACACGTGTTCAAGCCAGGTATGGAAATAAGGTACGCAAGACGGCTGCATATCGAGTAACAGCTTAATTTCAGCTCTCCCAGTGTGAAAACAGAAATGCAGAAGAGAGAGCCAGTGAACTAATTTTCTGGGTAAATTTCACTAACTGGCTAGTAAGTACATTGTCTGAATGCCAGCAAAAATAAATTCAGAGAACCTGAACAAAAGTCCACCATAGAAAGTGAGAAAGAAAACACTGACAGGGAAGAAATCTGTAGCTGTTCAGTAAAAAGCAGTGCAAGCTTCAGCTTTGGTGCAAGTCATGACTTCCAGTAACCTAGGGAGAAAAATAAGTCAAATGTACTCACAGATTTAAATTAAACAAAACACTTATGGAGTATATCAGCTCAAATAACAAAAGGCTGGATAAAATGGAAAAAAAGCTTTACAAAGATATTCAGATGAGGTAATAAAACTGCAAAAATCAGAGGTCAAAATGAAGAAAAGTCTGGCTGAATATGAGACTGCTCAAGAAGAGATGTTTCAAAAAAAAAGATTTAGAGGACAGAGCATGCAGGGAAAATTGGAGACTTTCTGCTATACCAGAGAAGCTGAAAGGAACAGACTAATACTTTTATAAAAGCACAAACAACTGGACTGGTATTCCACAGCAGGAGTTAAGTGAAGGGGAAAATTGTGTCTATGCTCCAAACATGGCGGTTAGGAAAGCAACCTAGATCTTTAATGGTTAAGATGCAATCCTACCAGTAGGTTGATTTTGACAAAACTGTGGCGTAAGGCAAAGTACTATAAGTGGATGACAGTAGAATGTTTGTGGAAAATGGCTGCTCACTACAGACAGGCAGAAGAGGAGTACATTTATTCTAGTAATCAGGGAACATCAAGAAGCAAGCTTGAGGTTCAAACTTCTGTAACCAGCTATCTTCAAAATATTACTTCCTGGAGGGACAAAATAATTTTCTGATGCAGAACATGCTAGGGAGTAAATACAAAAGTTTCTCCAATAAAAAGTGAGCTGTGAAACAGGAGATTCTGCTTCTTGTTCTGGTAAAAAAAAAGACCACAGAGACACTGTGCCAGTGAAACCTTTTTTCCAGTGTTTCAACAGAAAATGCTTGAGAGAGAGAGAAAAACGCACAAGAGTTTATTAGAAGAACCAAGAGTATGTTGGAAAGGAAGCAGATACTGGATTTGGGAGATACAGATAAACAGGAATAAAACCAGCAACTTGGAAACTGATAAATAAATGTGGGATTACAAAGCACTAATTACATTTGTAAAACATGACAGAACAAGAACTGGAAATATTGGACTTTACTGACTTTGTTCAACTTGTAGGGGGACTCTAAAGCATATGCCCTACTTCATATCATTAATGTTTGGAGGAAGACTTAGGAGAGGGGAAGAGGAAGGAAAGTGTTAACTAAGTAAACAAACTTTCATTCTTAACTATCTACACTGTGCATGACATCTGCAAGCTATAAAGTAAAGTTATTCTCAGTTATTTTCAAGTGTAATGGAAATAGTAAAGTAAACAGGTGCCCCTGCATTTTTTCTTCTTTTCTTTCTCCTTGCTCAGTTTTAGGAAATGTAGGCAATGCAATGGAAAAAAAAAAAAAACAGAAGAAAGAAAAGTCCATTCAAAAGAGCATGATACAAGAAATAAATTATGTGCTTTTCTCATTCTTGCATAGGGGAGCAGACTGGATTAAGGCTCTTGGCTTTACCTAGCAACAAGTTTTAAGAGAAAGCAAATAAAAAAAAACACTGAACACAATAAAGCTCTCTTCTAACAAATAGATACTTGTACAAGCAATCCTGTATCTGGTTCTCATGTCGCCAAGGAGACAAATTGATAGAGCAATAAAAACAGAGGAGTGCAAGAGCAAGGGGTGGTATCCATCTCCCCATACCTCCTGGCGACAGGAGGGAGGGGGCCCGTCCGCACAGTGGGAAGTGCAGGCGCTCATCCGCTGCCATGAGGGGATGGCAGCGGAGGGCGCACGGCCCGGCAGTGCGGTTCCACCACTCTCCCTGGAGGTGGCTGGCTCCCCATGCGGTAGGAGGAGGGAAAAGGTGCCATCCTTGCAGGGGGGGCAGTGGCCTTCCCTCCGGCCATGCGGGCCGCCCCCGGGGGTGGCACATCGGAGTCCTCTCCCCTCAATGTCGGTCAAGGGTGCCTGCGGAGAACGTCCTGCTCTGCATTAACGTGCATTGCATACTAGGGGGAATCTCACAGAACAAGAGGAGAAGCAACTGTAGGGTGCTACGCAGTAAATAAAGGATTACCTATATAATATTCATGAGTTTAGAAAGATTGCTGTTAAGCAAATGTTTTTTGGTAATAATGCCAGAGCACAAAAACTTTTAGCGCAATGACAAAGTAAAAAGGGTTGTCCCCAAGCTTAAGGAGGTTATAAACAAAGAAAGATAAGAGATCCTGTAGAGTTACTAGAATATTTCGGAACTTTTATGAAAGTTTGCATAAAGCAGAGAAATATGGAGATCAAGAAAAGGTACAAATATAAATGGTTATGGAAAAATTAAATATGCCAAGGCCAAAGGTAGATGAGGCTCAATTACTAACAGGATAGGAGGAGATGAGATAATAACGGTGACGTATAACCAATCAACAGGAATGTTCCCAGGAACACATGGTATTCCTGAGGAAGTTTGGAAGCTAGGAGGGGGGAAACCTGATAAAAATCTGGAAGGTTTTGTTTAACAGTATTTTAAGAGGAGGAGGAGCACCAACTTTCTGGAAGAAAGCATTAGAAAATACCCATCAGATTTAGTGTCATACAGTCTCATTTCAGTCCTAAACCATGATTATAAAGTGTTCATGTCTATAACGATTACAAGAATGGCAAGGGTGATTTAACAAAGTGATAGACATAGATGTATTTGATTATGTGGAGGGAGGAGGCAAACATTTTTTCCCAATAAACTTTTGTTAAATTAGTACAGATGACATAGGCAATCTTACATTTATATAAATGAAAAACAAAACATTACCACTTTACCTGCAAACACTACACATCAAAGACACCAATGAAACAACTGTAGTTGCAAACAGTATACATCACTTATAATCTGTCCAATCATTGTCAGGTAAGCATTATATGGCCCATTCAAATCCTGCCACAAACCTCCTTCCTTCTCTGCATATATTGTTTCCACAATTCCCATTATTTCCAATGTAGTTTGCTACTTCCCTTTTCTTAAGATTCCAATTCCAGTTATCTGTGTTACTATAGTCACTACTTCTACTAAAGTTGGACTAGACTTTGATTTTCATTTTCTGTAATTGCTTTCTTGGCAGACACAATAATTAAACTCAGCAAGGCTTTACTATGTCTAGGCAATTACGATTCTCTATCATAGCTCATAAAAATCATCTCCCAAGTCAATCCAATCTGCTCACCCAGCATCTCCACCAGAGCATTCTGCAGGGAATCCCTAAAATCAGCTAGCTCATTACACTATATCCAAACAAAGAGGTGCAGGTACTCCATGACAATCGAAGTCAACCAATCACAGATGTAGTAAAAACTGCTTTTATTAAGAGAGTAAGCACTTTCACATCTAAGGATGCTTCTTCAGACTTTAATAAAATAAAAACATTCCTCTCAAGCTCTTTAAATACAGAACATATGACCCAACCAGCCAATAAAATCACATAAATTTGCCATCTCTTCATATATCATTAATTATATACACATACACACACGCACATATATATATATATATATATATATATATATATATATATATATATATATATATATATAGATACACACACACACAAGGTTATACCTCGAACAAAAAAGCAAATACACCAAAAAGCTTTTAAGCATAGTAAAGGAGAGTAGAGGTATAGCCAAAAGAGGACAGGGGGGCTGGAGGGAGGGTAACCAGGACCTCAACAGTGAATACACTCTAACATCTACATTTAAGGTAAGTGTACACAACTGTACTACGTTCGTGTTTCACTGTTGCAGTCATCAGATTTGGGTAGATTCCCAAAGCTAAAGATGGGAGGAGGAATTTAGATAGCATTAGGATCAGCTATAAGGCCCTGCAAAACTGCAGCGGCAAAGCCAGCTCTGGATTTAGAGAAGACTGGCAAATGGTAATCCTTGGTGAAAGTATGTACAGAACTCCAGGTAGCAGCTTCTAGGATGCCCCTGGTAGGTACGCCTCAGAAAAAGGCTGTAGAGGTAGATACAGCCCTGGTTGAGTGGGATCTGATCCCCTGTGGGATAAGGTTTTCCATGGTGCTTATAGCAGAAGTGAATGCAATGGCCTAACCATTTGGAGATCGTTCATTTTTGAAATAGCCTTCCCCTCTGTCCCTGCAGCAAATGCCACCAGCAGTTGTTCAGATTTCCTTTAAGGTTTAGACCTGTCCAAGTAAAATCTAAGTTGTCTGTGCACATCTGAGTAGTGCAGTATCCGTTTCCCTTTGTTCTGTGGATTAGGAAATAAGGTAGGCAAATGAATATATGGATCATTATCTTCTTTCGGCTGTTCCATTTAGGGATCGCCACAGCGGATTATCTGTTTCCATTTCTTCCTGTCCTCTGCAACTTGCTCTGTCACACCAACCACCTGCATGTCCTGTCTCATCACATCCATAAACCTTATCTTAGGCCTTCCTCTTTTCCTGTTATCTGGTAGCTTCATCCTTAGCATCTTTTTCCCAATATACTCAGCATCCCTCCTCAGCACATGTCCAAACCAATGTAATCTTGCCTCTCTGGCTTTGTCTCCAAACCTTCCAACCTGGGCTGACCCTCTAATATACTTATTCCTAATCCTGTCCACCTTTGTTCACACCCAGTGCAAATCTTACCATCTTTAACTCTGCCACATTCAGCTCAAACTCCTGCCTTTTTGTCAATGGCACTGTCTCCAACCCATATAACATAGCCTGGTCTCACTACCCTCTTGTAGACCTTCCCTTTCACTCTTACTGGTACTCGTCTGTCACAAATCACTCCCGACACTCTTCCCCACCCACTCCATCCTGCCTGTACTCTCTTCTTCACCTCTCTTCCACACCATTACTCTGAACTACTGATCCCAAGTATTTAAACTCATCCACCTTTGCCACCTCTACTCCTTGCATCCTCACCATTCCTCTATCCTCCCTCTCATTCACACACATATATTCTGTCTTAGCCCTGCTGACCTTCATTCCTCTTCTCTCTAGAGCATATCTCCATCTCTCCAGGGTCGTCTCCACCTGTTCCCTACTCTCACTACAGATCACAATGTCATCTGCAAACATCATAGTTCACAGGGACTTTTGTCTGATCTCATCTGTCAACCTGTCCATCACCACTGCAAATAAGAAAGGGCTCAGTGCTGATCCTTGATGTAATCCCACCTCCACCTTAAAAGCATCCATCCCCACCGTCACCTCCCACTGCAGACCTCACCGCTGTCACACGACCCTCGTAGAAATCCTGAAGCTCTGTTATATGGATAGCAAAACACACAAAGTGAAAATGTTTTTAGTCCTTTTAATTTTATGCACACATGAGGCTTATTTTTATCAACTAATGGAGAAGATGTGGATAGCAATTAATAAAGAGCTGAAGGATTTTATCTGGGAGTGGAATCTGACAAGAGTCAAGTGGGATAAGCCGATTCCTCCAATTGAAAAAAGTGGTTCTGGACTACCCGATTTTAAGGGATATTTCAGACCTACAAAATTAACGCCCCTATACATAGCACAAGCAGAAAACTATAATTCAAAGTGAAAAAGGATGATGATGATGAAACTGGGGGGGGGGGGACGCTCAAGAAACAAGGACAGACAGAGTTTGGATGCAGATCCTTAGGGGGAACAATGACCATGCAGAATACTATATAAAGTAGCAGAAAGTATCTTAAGAACTAAGCCAACACATGAATGGAGAAAGGAGATTCTGCCAATAGGGATAACCACAATTAGGGCTAGAGACAACAGGCAAGAGGGGGCTGGAATTTGTTGGAGGAAACTGGTAAAAGAACAAAGGTATTGGGAGCAAATAATTACAGAGGGAATGGCAATGGAATGGGAAGAGGCCAAGAATTTACTTGAACTGCAGGATACAGACTGATAATCAAGCCTTGATAGGGAATGTAGGGTATAGGTAAAGAGAAAGAAACAGGGGGATCTCCTAAGTGAAACTGGTAGAGTTTTTAGTAGAATCTGGAACAGAAGCTGCTGTTAAAAAAGGAATAATTAGTAGAGCATACAAATATTGTATGATAACTATAAGAATCAATCACAGGAAGTTGGAAAAGATTCGGAAGAGAGATTGGATTAAGCAATTCACAAAGAAACAATGGGTGGGATATATGCAAGTCTCCTACATATGCAACACACATTCTAGAAGATGTAAGATCTTTGCTTGGAAGTGATTACATAGGTACTTTTATACCCCAAGTAGACAGCAAATGTTGGAGGTGTGAAGAAACAGGTGAGTGGGAACATATTTTCTGGGAGTGTAATGAATTGGAAGACTTTAAAGATTCCCTGCAGATTGCAATGTCAGAGATCATGGGTGAGCAAATTGGAGTAACTAAGGAAATGATTTTTTGAGCTATGATACAGAATTGGAATTGCCTACACATAAGTAAGTCCTTGCTGAGTCCAATTATGGTGGCTGACAAAGAAGCAGTTACTAGAAAATGGAAATCAAAATCTAAACCGACTACTTGTAGTAGTGAATATAGTAACAGATTAAACAAATGGATTTGGGATCTTTAGAAATGGTTAGGAGCAAATCACATAGGAAAAAATGGGAGTTATGGGTGCAATAAATGGAGAGGAGGAACAAGATTTAAAAGAAGGCAGGATTTGAATGAGCTATGTAGTGTTTGAATGACTGACTGGAAAGATTATAAGTGAAGTACAATGTTTGCAACTACAATTATGTCAACATGGTCCGTGATGTATAATGTTTGCAATTAAAATCATGTCAATATGGTTTGCTTCAACTTATATAAATGTATGATTGTCTATGTCATACATGATAATTTAATAAAGATGTTTCTTGTTTAAAAAAAAAAAAGAGCTGCAATAGCAAAGAACAGGGCAATCAGAGGCACTCTACCAGCTTCTGGAAAGTGACAAAGTAGGTGGCACAAAAACTATATCAGTTTGCAAGGCAAAGGCAGAAAGATACAGAAGACAGACACCCTTCATAAGGGATGCCAGCAACAACCTGCTCACACATCCACAGAACATCAAAGGCAGATGGAAGGAGTAATTTCAGCAAATTCTGAATGAAGAAAACCTCACAGAAGCTGTATTGCCCTAGACACTGCCTACAATGAGAGAACAGGAGGAAGTCCACCCTAGAAGAAGCAAGAAAAGCACTAAGGAACATGAAGTCTAGGAAAGCAGCATGTTCAGATGATGAAACTATAATACTGGGTGACACGAATATTAACTGGTCCTCTATCCAGTCCGTCTCCAACTCGAAATATCAACCTGTACAATTTCTCAACTTATCAACTCTATAACCAGACCCCCCCCAAAAGATTAATCCAGTGGTAGTAATCTAGACTGGATTTTAGTCTCTCACCCTCATTATTTCTCTAACAGTGGCACACTCCCTGACTCGCTCGGCAATCACCTTCCCACTTTTGCTTGGCGCCTTACTTCTCCCCCCACAGTTATCTCATAACTATGTCTCTACTCACAACCTAAAAAATTTCAATCCCACTACCTTTTCTAGCTCTCTTAAATCAATAAACTGGAGCCCTCTAAGAACTCTACCCCTAGAAAATGCTGTCACCTACTTCAACTCAACTTTCCTAAACCATTTAGACAGCTATGCCACCCTAAAATCCAAAAGAATAAAAAGCAAAACAGTCACTTGGCTAACCAAAAATACACTGGCTGCCATGCGGCTTAGAGATAAAGCCTGGTTACGCCACCAAAAAAAATAAAACTCCCTCCACTCTCTAGGAGTATAAATCACTTTGCAATAAAGTTAAAACGTTTGCTACAACAGACTATAAAACTTATTTCCTCTCACTACAAAATAATCATAAAACAAATCCACAGAAATTCTGGAATGGTATCTCCCCCCTCTCCTTAACCCTGGCAAAAAAGAAACCCGTGTCCAGATCCCGATGCTCTAGACATAGATCTAGCCACACAAATTAACTCTTTTTTCATCAACTCAATTTCCAAACTAACCTCATCCTTCTCTACCAACACTACACCCCCTACACCTCCACCTCCCCTTCCCTGGTTGTATCTTAACATGTTCTAGTATGTTTAGAAAGGTGTAGTGAGAATCTTTGGGCATGGTGGGGGATCTGTAGCAAGCTACAATTTAGATTGCAGTCTTACCTAGTGTTAGTTGCACCTTGAGAATTTCAGACACACTGTGTCGGGCAACTAGCCTGGTGTTGTGAATATCCTTGGTGAATTTGGACACTCCTCCACCTTTAGTGTTTCGGTCCTGGTTTGGTGGCCGAAAAGTGTGGTAAGAGTTGTAGCCTGGTACTGTAGGGGGTGCTCTCTGGAGCCTTGAACCAGGTCTCAGTTACTGCACAGATATCGATGTTCTCCATTATTAGGAGTACTTCGAGAGAGTGCATTTTGAGGTTTAGACTTCTAGCATTGAGTAGCATTACCTTCAGATTTTGCATACTTGTACCTGTTACAGTGGTGTTGTCCTCTGAACTTTGCCTAAAAAAGGCACTATAGGGGTGGCAAGTGCCTTAGCCAGTAACCCGAATCCCAGGGGTGACAGGTGCAGACCATCTCTGGCAAAGCATCGTGGTCTGTCGATCATGTCGTCCCAGGCAGACAGATACTGGATCCCCTTTGAATGACACCAGAAGCTTAGCCAATTGTTGAAGTCAATCATTTTGCCCTTATACTGTGGTATCATTCTGGGCGAAGGCAGGATGCTACTCAAGGCTAGGGTCATACCTGCCTGAAATTGAAAAAGTGAGGTTTGGAGGGCCTACGACAGACTGCTACACGTGGACATTAAAAACAGCCTCCAGTACACCTCAGCAGAGACTGGGACAATGCAGAGTAAGGCCTAAACTTGTCAAGAGTTGTGCTGTACAACTTAAACAGAATTTATGTAAATTAGAGTTAAAGCAGGTATATAAATGTTCTCATGTTTTCAGACAATTGTATAACAGTACTACTTTTCAGCTTACGTAAATTCTTTAAAGTTAAAATGTGTGAGTTAAAGCAAGTACGTAAATGTTCTCATGTTTTCAGACAGTTATGTAACAGTACTAGTTTTTAGTTTAAGTTTTTATCTATGTTCAGACAATACTGAAAAAAGTATTAATAGTTTAGACTCCAGAATATAACATTACCAAATTTCATTTTATTTTTATCTGTGTTCAGGTAGCACTGGCAGAAAAGGTATTCCTTTAGTTTAAATTTCAGTCAAGATTCAGAATTTGACATTCATACTTAAAGTGTTCGATATATTACACTTCAGTCAGTTCAGTCAGACTTCAGAATACATCATACTTTACATTATTCAGTCAGTTTTAAGGGTAAAGTGGCAGAATTATTTCTAACAGGCTTAATGCATCATACATTTCTAACACTACTACATCATTCACATTATTCAGTCATTAGTTAAGGGTAAAGAGAATTATTTATAACAGACTTATTGAGATAAGTTATCTAAAAAATTAGTAGTAATGGTTATTTAATATATTCAAAGAATAACAGGATAGACTTAATTTGTTAATTACAGATTACAGTAAACTTTACATAAAGGTACATTAGACAAAGTTAAAAAGACACAGAGTATGCAAAGGTATAGATCTGAACTACAGAAAGCATAGGTTTTAGTGAAGGTACATAAATATTTACAGTATATTTAAGACAACAAATTTAAAAGGCAGATATCTAAAACGTAAACAGACAGGAATAGTAACAAATCTAGCTAAACATTTAGAGACAACTTAATACAGTATATGGAAATTATAATTAAATCATAGATTTTCTGATGAGAGGCTATGAAAGTCAGATGTTAAACATCCTGGAATCCATTACAGGACTGAAGCACCTTCACTCGGCCTCCCCAGTAGAAGAATGTTAAATTCCACAGAGAATAACAAATGCAAAAATAGCTGCATCCTGACATACACTTTGGATTATCACAGTATCAAAAATGTTATTGAAGAAAACTGGGGCATTGTCACAGGAAACCCCTTTTCTGATTAACATCTTAGGTGAAGCCCCATCATTTGTTTATAGGAAGGCCAGGTACATTAGAAGTTTTGTTGAATTTAAACCTAAACCATATGAGAGAAGCACTAAAAGATGTGAAACTAATTGTACATTTTGTATATTTATACAGCAAGGTGATAGTTTTTATTGCCCTTATTTAAAGAAAATCATTAAAACCAGTGCAGGAGTGACTGTAACACTACAAAAGTAATTTACAGGGTACAGTGCAATGACTGTGATGCATTCTATGAGGGCAAGACTGTAAAACTCAAGCGTAGGATTTCATGTCATCTGTCAGAAATCTGCTCTGGAAGTAAAAATAATGCACTAGCCCAACACCTTTCTCTACATAAAAGACACACAGGTTTTAAGTTCCAGATCCTGGATCGCATAGAGATGGGTGATCTTGAAAGAGACATCTTGAATATTCTGGAGAAACATGAACTCATGTGGCAATTAAAGCTGAACTCTTGTAGGAAGCCTGGACTAAACTACTACTGTTCAATTAAAAGTGCACTGGAACTTAGAAAATTGCCACATTGTTTACATGACTAATTGTATTTTATTCTACCAGTTGGTTTTAAATACCATTTAAATCAGTTGTAATTTAAGTGTATATTTTGTTTCCATCATCATATATACATTCTTTCTTATTTTTATTTTTTCTGGTTCTTTTTTCCCACTTTATTCAAAATGATGTCCAACAACAATACTAATTATACAATTATATATGTTTTAGGGTTCTTGTACACAGACCTGAAGTCTAGAAGGACGAAAGCGATCTGTTAACAATAGGTTATGAAAACAGAAATTGATTTTTACATGCAAAATGTATATGTATATATTTATATATATTTTTTGATTGCCAAATGAACTAAGGTTGATACATTTCCAGCCATGTAGTATTATTGTCTTGGATAAAATCTCAGACTTAAATCTACTTAATCTGGTTAAATAAGAAGTACCACATCATTATAAATTTTATTTAACGTACATAAGGGTTAATTTATTATGACAGCTACTACGTAGGGCAGGACCAGCTCGAATGTCACACTGATGATGGGGGAAAGGATGTGAATTTAACATGTGTACCAATAACACTGTTTTACAGCACAATAAACCACTCCCATGCCTGATAAAAGTGTGTATATGTATATATATATATATATATATATATATAAATAAATATATATAAATATATATAAATATATATATAAATATATATATATTTATTTAGAAAGCTTGTGAGGAAATTATTACACTATTTTTGTTTTTCTTGGATCTCTTGTTTGTGTACTTAAAGGATTTTCGACTGGAAAAGTACAGTTGTGTACACTTACCA
Organism: Protopterus annectens; assembly: GCF_019279795.1. NCBI lineage: Eukaryota > Metazoa > Chordata > Ceratodontiformes > Protopteridae > Protopterus > Protopterus annectens. The sequence goes on from NC_056731.1 coordinate 458,081,997, forward strand.
TAAATGTAGATGTTTGAGTGTATTCACTGTTGCAGTCATTACATTTGGGTAATCCTGCTGGAAGGTTGCCCTCAGCCAGCCTGAATTCCAGTGTCTTGGGTCCTGCGTCAGCTGCTGTCGCCCCTTCCCTGATGTCAGGTCGTCAGGGGTATAAAAGAAGCAGCCAACGCCATTTTCTTCAGTTTTTTTTGCCCCAGATGTCAGGTGCCCCCTAAAAGGGTAGCCAAAATTTATATATATATAAAAATACATACACCAATATAAACTTTACCTTCATCTACCAGCAAATACACCACATAGGTTGTATAAATCAGAGAAGGAAAGAAAAGTTCCAGCAGAAAAAAGGGGGATGGCGGGTGGGTAACCTAGACTGCAACAGTGAATACACTCGAACATCTACATTTATGGTAAGTGTACACAACTATACTATGTTCTTCGTGTTTCACTGTTGCAGTCATTACATTTGGGTAGAGTCCCAAAGCTATGGTTGGGAGGCTGGAGCTAAACAGCATTAGGAGCGGCTATGAGGCCCTGCAAAACTGCAGTGGCAAAGCCTGCCCTGGATTTAGAGTAGAGTGGCAGATGATAGTGCTTTGTAAAGGTGTGCATTGAACTCCAAGTAGCAGACTCTAAAATGTCTTTGGTTGGTACTCCCCTGAGAAAGGCTGCTGAAGTGGCTGCAGCTCTGGTTGAATGTGGCCTAATGCCCTTAGGCACTGGCTTGTCATGGTGTAAATAGCAGAAACGAATGCAGTGGCCTATCCACTTTGAAATAGTCTGCTTTGAGACAGCCTTTCCTTGTGATCCTGCAGCATATGCCACTAGTAATTGCTCTGTCTTCCTGAAAACTTTGGTTCTGTCCAAGTAGAATCTAAGCTGTCTGTGTACATCCACAGAATGCAGAATTCTCTCCCCCTTGTTCTGTGGGTTTGAATAAAAAGTTGGCAGATGAATAGTTTGGTTAAGAACCACACTGGACATCACCTTAGGCATAAATTTTGGGCATGTCCTCAGAGAGATCCTGTCTGGATAAAAAATGATAAAAGGTTCCACAGCCATGAGTGCCTATTGCTCTGAAACTTGTCTTGCAGAAGTTATTGCTAGGAGCAGAGCTGTTTTCAAAGATAAAAACTTTATAATCAGCAGTAGCAGCTGGCTCAAAAGGAGGCAGGGTGAGTTTTTCCAAGACCTAGTTTAGGTCCCATGCCGATATTGGTGATCTCATTGGAGGCCTTCAATTTTTGGCTCCTCTGAGGTACTGCTTTAATAAAGGATGAGAAAAGATTGGTGGCTCTGTATTGTAATGAGCCGAAATGGCAGAGGCATGAATTTTAATTCATGAAAAAGATGGGCCTTTGTCCAGCATCTCAGTCAAGTATTGCAAAATCTGAGGAATATTTGGTACAGCTGTATCAGTTCCTTGTGCCTGGTTCCAAGCACAAAATCTCTTCCATTTTCCAGAATAAGATTTCCTAGTACTAGTCCTTCTGGCTTCCAAAATGACATCCATCATAGCTTTACTGAGAGGCGTGGTTTGTATGACTACATTATCCGCCATGCTGCCAGGTTTTAAAGTACTGAGTTGGCTGTGCAGGATCTGATTGTTTTGCTGGGACAGTAGATGAGGTATTTGAGGTAAGGCCCAAGCTGGGCATTGAGACAAGTTCCTTAGGACTGGACACAAGTACTGGCGGGGCCAGTCTGGGGCAATTAATATCATCTTTGGCTTCTCCTGTCTGACCTTTAGGAGTACCTTGGGGAGGAGAGGCAGTGGAGGAAAGGCATATACTGATAGGTTTTTCCAGCTGAAAAATAGGGCGTCCACTTTCAATGCTTGTCTGTGTTAAGTCCTTGTGCAGAATCTTTTTAGTTGGTAGTTGTGAGGGAAAGCAAATAGATCTATGTCCGGGCATCCCCATTTCCTTGTTATCATGCTGAAGACTTGTGGATCCAGGTGCCACTCGTGGGGATCCATGAGGGTTCTGCTTAGTTCATCTGCCAGAGTGTTTTCCTTTCCTGGCAGGAATTGTGCCTGCAGATGTACTTGGTAAGTCAATGCTGTGTCCCACAAAGTCATGGTTAGTCTGCAAAGGGGGTAAGAATGTGTGCCTCCCTGCCTGTTTATATACCACATGACCATGGTGTTGTCTGTCTTTATCAGTAGTTGTCCCGGATAAAGTTGGTCCTTGAACGCTGTCAAGGCATTTTGAACAGCTAGCATCTCTTTTTGATTGATATGCAGATGCATTTGGTTTGAGGACCATGTGCCCTGAATGCATCTTCCTGCCATGTGGGCCCCCCAAGCATAATCTGATGCATCCGTTGCTAGTGTCTGCCTGGCTAGGGGTAATGTGAATGGCTGTCCCTTGTTCTGTTGACAAGCCTTCGCCCACCATCGAAACTCCTGTTGCAGGCAGGGAATGAGAGTAATCATTGTTTCCAGGCTATGGCAATGTTGAGTCCAAACACTTTTTAGGTACCACTGACGTTTCCTCATATGCAATCTTGCATATGGTATTAGTAGGATGCAGGATGCCATGAAGCCCAAAGCCTGCAGAATTTTTCTTGCAGATAACTGGGCCTTTGTTGCCAACATTTTGAAATAGGTAGTCACTTGCCTATGTCTGGCGTGAGATAAGCTATCTGGGCAGTTGTATTTAAGCTTGCACCCGGGAATATTATCACTTGAAACGGTACTAGTTTTGATTTCTTTTCGTTGACTGTGTACCCTAGGCATGTTAGAAGTCTTTTCACAAATGCCAGATGCTGTAGAAGAATGTCCTTGTTCTCTGCTTGAATTAGACAAACAGTCGTCCAAGTAAGGATATATTTGTATTCCTCTTTGTCTGCAGAATGCAATTACTGGTGCCAGGCACTTTGTAAAGACCCTGGGCGCAGTAGATAAGCCAAAGGGCAGTGCAGAGAATTGGTAATGCATTGAGACTGCCTTGAATCTGAGGTATCTTCTGCATGATTGTCTGACTGCGACATGCAGGGATGCCTCTTTTAGGTCTAAAGTCACAAGCCAAGCATTCTTGCCCAGCATGGGCAGAAGCTGCTGCAAAGTCAACATTTTGAATTTCGGTATATCCAGGAATGTGTTCAGAATAGATAGGTCCAGTATTGGTCTCCAGGCCTTGTCCTTTCTGGGTACCAGGAACAATCTTGAGTAAAATCCTTGTCCCTGCTCTTGCTCTGGTACTTGCTGAATGGCCCCCATGTCCATGAGGGATGAGACTTGTTTTTGCGCCTCTGCCCACTGATTGGCAGATCTGGCCAGCTGTTTGCCTTTGGCAGGGTATGGAAATGGAACTTGTAGCCTTGTGACACTATATTTAGAACCCACTTGTCCTGGGTTATAATGTGCCAATTTTGAGAAAAAAAAGTGCTAATTTTCCCCCTAAGAGTGCTGCCAGGAGACAAGTGCTTGGTGCAGGCAAAGGGAAGTCATTGGGACGGTTTCCTGTATGGTTGTGATTTGTCTTCTCCAACTTTGAAGGTAGAAGCACCCCCATTGCTTTGACCTGTACGAACCTTGTGCCTGGGATCTGCCACTTGGGCGTCTGGATCTGCCCCTTTGAGGTCTGTCTGACACAGGAAAGGACCAATTCTTTGTAGGCCAGTGTCTACTAAACTTAGGTGGCTGTACTTGTAAAAGACTTTGACAGTTTGCATAGATTTAGCTTTGTCCTCCATTTTCTTTAACACCTCTTCTGCCTTAACACCAAACAAGGTATCATGCTGTAATGGTACATCTAATAATTTAGCTTTGACATGATCAGGCAGATTTTGTTCCTTTAACCAAACATGCCTCCTAATTACAGAACCCATAACTGCGGCCCTGCAGGAGGCCTCCAAAGAATCAAAACTTGTTCAGCTGCATGCAATAAATCCTGCATTTCCTTGTTTTCTGCATATTCAGAGTTTAACAACATTTTCTGTTTAAGCAATGCCATGACATGTTGCTGATATCTGAGCATATGAAACTGACAGTTTAAGGCCCTTATAAGCCAAGGTAGCAGATGTGTAAAGCTTTTTTCCCCATCTATCCAGTGCCCTAGAATCCCTGTCAGAGGGGGTAGGGTTTTTTGCAGCGGAAGCCTTAATTCCTTTGGGACCCTGTGAAACAGTTTCTGGGTCTGCAGCAGGGTTTTTAAAAAGGAATTTATGAGAGTCAGGAACCCTGTAATATCTGTCAGGCTTAGCAGGAGCTGGAGGTCAGGGGTCAGACTAGACTCCGAAAACACATCATCTACAATGTCTAACACAGGTGGAATGGCTAGAGGCCTGTGTTGAGGTAGTAAAAGGAAATCCCTGAGCCTCTTTTTAGATTCTGAAAAATCTTGGCTGTCCCAGTGGAAATGCTACCTCACGGTATGCAAGGTTTCCCCAAAAGAATAGTCCTCTGGAGGAGAAGCTGAAGGTATAGATTCTTCAGCATCAGAATCCTCATAGGGGAAAGAGAATATTCCTGATCAGAAGAGGAATCAGAAGAAATAGAAACCTGATCTGAAGACTCATAATCAGTCTCTTGCCTGGGCCTCTTCTCAGGAGGGGGATGGGAACCCCTAATCAAGGTAATTAAGTCTTCGGCCATTTTGAGCATCTGTTTTTTGGGCATAGAGGCCTGTCCACGTGGCTCTTGAGTTTGTTTTAGAAGGTGCTTTAGTCTTTGCCTTTGAAGCTGAAGTCGGTTTAATGTAAAGATGTTTAGGTCTGAATACACCCTCAGAAGCAAGTGCCTGCTCAGCGGCTCCGGACCTATCTGAGGGAAGTGTCCAAGGCTCCAATACCTTGAGTTTCCAGCGGCATAGCCGACTCCACATGGGAGTCGGTAACGGCCTGCGACTCTAAAGTAGCAGGCATCAGGGGCTGCGAAAGCACCTCACTAAGAACCGGCGAACCAGTGACTGGCTTATCGGTTGTTTCTCTCTTTTTCTTTGCGTTTTTTGTGAACTCCGGTAGTCGGATGGCTATCCGACATTTCTGGATAATTAAACCGGCGTCCAAAATAGTTTAAAGCAAAATCATACAGACGCTTAATAGTGCGTTGGTTAAATCTAGCACAAAACCGACAACCAGAAACGTTGTAATCAGGGCCTAGGCAAGGAATACAGTAAGAATGAAAGTCCTTATGAGGTATTTGCTTTCCACAAGAAATACAATTATTAACTTTTTCTGACATCGGTCTGGAGCAAGAAAAAAGTTTCCCCAACGGGGTACTTAGCTTTATTGAAGACTTCGGGTCTTAAACTCGAACACAAAAATCTCAGGAGTCGGCCAACAGGCACTTGCGAACTGCTGCTTCGGGCACCGTGTGACAAGAAAGACTGAAGAAAATGGCGTTGGCTCCTTCTTTTATACCCCTGACGACCTGATGTCAGGGAAGGGGCGACAGCAGCCGACGCAGGACCCAAGACTTTGGAATTCAGGCCGGCTGAATGACTGCAACAGTGAAACACGAAGAACATCAGACTGCCTGCCTTGCTTGGATTACTTTCGAATTAGTAATGCTGTACAATTATATATTTTCTTCTATTATTTTTTGTTTTGTTTTGACTAAAGATGAGTTTAAGTTTGCTACTTCTACGACTATTGTCTGATCTGATTAATATACAGTGATTAACTAGAGATATAGGGACCACACAGAGAAGTTTCCTGCACTGTTTTGTTTTCGGACCCACTACACTTGTTTAGTGGGTTGTTTTGAGACTTCGGGGATACCACGGAGATTACTTGTTTTTAGAGTTAACAGACTTCAATCCAAACAAACCATAAATGCTCAAGTGACAACTACTACTTTCGGCTTTTCCCGGTTAGGGGTCGCCACAGCGGATCACCTGTCCGCTCATGACTGGCAGTGGAGTTTTACAGTGTCGAGTTGCCAGCCCAGTGCCCAACCTTCCACAGAAGGCACACACACACATACACACACACACACACACACACAACCACACCTAGGGCGAATTTAGAGTGTCCAATCCACCTGCAGCACATCTTTGGGATGTGGGAGGAAACCAGAGCACCCGGAGGAAACCCACGCGACCTCAGGAAGGACATGCAGACTCCGCACAGAAGGCGCACCAGCCAAGGATCGAACCGGAGAACCTCTTGCTGTGAGGTGACAATGCTAACCACTGTGGCCGCCCAAATGCTCAAGTGACAACTAGTAGTAAAAATTGAAATTAAAAGTTTATTTACCAGATAAAGAACGTGTATTTTATATTAGTTCTAATGATCATTACAGTGACTTACACATACTATATTAATAGATTTGTAAAGTAATCACAGACGTATATCCCATTTCAGAAAAGTGTTACAGAATAAATCCTACTCAAGTACAGTTAGTAAAACAGACTTTGCATAGACCTAAAAAACGTTAAGGTTAAGCCTGTGTCTGTTTCATATTTCATATTCTAAATTAACTACAGAATTAATACACCTGCATATGTGTGTGTTCAGTTTCCTCAGGAGGAGTTGCTAAGTTGGGTGTAATTTAAAATACAGCATTCTCTTTGCATGTCAGAAATGCAGCCATATTAAAGCAGGCTTCACAGTTTACATAACGTTTCAATAAATCAGTGAAACCAACCTTCAGTCAAGAATACTGATAAGAACAGAATGCACTGTAAATTTGAGTACAAACACATCTACTACAAGGCTTGGGAAGCCCAGGCTAAGGAGGTGTGTAGAACAGGGCTTTGGTATTATTAAGAAATACTTCAGATACAGTTAGTTCAGACTGACGTACAGAAAATATTAAATATCCAGCATTCCGGAAAGCCGGAGTACAGAATTCTGGTTAAATATTCATATAATTCAGGAAGAAAAGGCTGTTTCAACTAAAATTATCAAAATATACATGCAGAAACTCTGGATATACTTATCAGCACTGTTACTGTTAACCAGGACTGCAGAATTTCTACAGACTATTGCTGATTTTTTAAATGTTTTAATTATTAAAGATAGTGTTCAGATATTGTTAACATCCAATAAAGCACCTCTAACAACTAACAAAAGACTTGGCCCATAAAGGAGAGACAACCTGTTAAGCACAAGTTTGGGTAATCAACAGATTAAAAACAAAAAACAGTGTAAGAAACTTCTCTATGTGGAAGTTTTGCAATTCCTGTATGTCTAATTAATCACTATATATTAAAAAGCAGAAAATGGTAGAAGTAACCAACTTAAAAACTTCCTAAATCAAAAAATAAAAACTTATTTTGAAATATTAATATTATACAGAACTATTAACTTTAGTAGGTATTCAGAAGTAATCCAAGCAGGGTAGACCATCTGTTTCCAGTTGAAAATCCTTTACTAAGCACACATTTGCATTTTTACTGGACATTTATTTGAGAGAATAAAACTATGATTTTAGTTCTATCTACTGGTTCCAGTTACTTTATTATTTTTGGATTCTATGTTATTGAAGTTAAACGGATTTACTATCACTTGCAATTGTTTTATTGTATTAGAGTTAATAGTTCTGTATAATAATATTTCAAAATAAGTTTTGATTTTTTTTATTTAGGACGTTTTTACATTTGCTACTTCTAGTACCATTAATATATAGTGATTAACTAGACATAAGGAACTGAAAAACTTCCTCACAGAAGTTTCTTACACTGTTTTGTTTTGGACCCACTACACTTGTATAGTTGGTTGTCTGAGACTTCAGGGATACCACTGAGATTGTTTCTTGGTAATTAACAGAAAGACCGTCATTCCAGTCTCATTTCAGTTGTTTCCAGTTAAATGCAGTATACTACAGTCTTGCCAGTTCTTTTAAAGACATGTATATTTATGTAGTTAAAACAAGATGGGATGTACCTTTTCAAGCACCTGCAGCAATTGGAGACCACAAAGGTTCCTCACAAGGAAAATTCAAGGTCTGCAGCACCTGTCCTACGAGGACTGTCTGAAATCACTGTCACTTTATTCTGTTTCATACAGACTACTCAGAAGCGATCTCTGCCTTGCATATAAGGCAATCTAATTCTGCTTTATTAATAACGCTGCATCTCTAAGTCAAATGGTACATGGTTACTCGCTCTAATGGCCTTAAACTGGTATGTGACATTAACAGAACCTGCTGGAGGGACAGATTTGTCTCCTAGAGTTTACCACACCTTTCAGACTCCCGCTTCATGCCAAGCAGAGCACCTCATTAGCTCTCTTCAAATGCAATCTGGATGACTGGATGAGTAACCGTAAATTCACATCAGGGTTCCACCTAGGTCCCTCTTGGACAGGGGTGATAGGTGCTGATCATGGAAATTAGGGAATAACTTGTCTAGGCTTGTAACAGGCCCTAGGGTCATTAGCCTAGTAACCTCCTATGATAATAAGAGGAGGCTATTTGGCTATGTGCAGCAGATCCCTGTCCCCCAATACAAAAAAAATTGAAGCAAATGAGCAAAACCCTAAAGAATAGTATATCAAAGAGAAAAAAGTCAGCTGAAATCTCAGGGTCACCAACAACCACAAAGTCATCTATTTATGTAATAAAAATGATACTCTACTGAACCATTTCTAATGGTGTCATCCACTCAGATGCTGAAACCAATGATATCATAAATTCATTGCCCCACACACACACTACTCAGCCAAGCCTCTTCTAATCTTGAGCATTTAGAATGGCCATTATTGCACCACTGCACAAGGGTGGATCCATATTATGCCACGAGAACTTAAAAAAAAAATCATGGCCAACCACTAAGAACTGTAACCATACACTACTTTTGAGTACATTTGTCCCAAAAAAGAAAGGGCCTTTAGAAAAAAAAATCTATTGGATCATTTAAATCATTCTCTAAACTACAAAATGTTCACAAGCCAATCATGAAGCAATAAAACCAATCTTATACAAACATTTAAATACTTCCTTTGTTTTAAATAAGAAATCCAAACCCATCATCTGTCGTGGAGCCATAAATGAAAAACTGATGATGACAAATGGTCAACACTTTTTGGATACAAGCCAATTCAGATTTGCAAAAAGGTAGGTTGTGTCAACTAAACAACTGATTCTTTCAAAAGTGTCACAAAAAAACAGGACGAGGTCCTGGCTTTCCACTTGGCCTGCCTTGATACTGCCAAGGTCTTTGACACAATCTCACATTCTAGTACCAAAGATAAACTCTCCAAACTTAATATTAATCCATATGCCATCTGGTGGAGGCTCTCTAACAAAGCCAGTACCATTAAGGTATTGGATACTTTGTTATCTGAGAAGCATCGCTACAGGTGTTTCACAGGGTTTTGTTACAGGGCTCCTCTTTACCAGCCACGTCTCCGAAGTTATAGCAGCCATCAGAGTATTATAGCGAATTTTTTTATTTTTTTTTTTTTTATTTTGCCCCACATCCATGCCAAGTCTACCAAAAAACTTCTAACCCCCCTGGACTTGCTCTTATGATGCTTGGGCTACTTGCACATCTTAAAGGTTTACTGGGGGGTCAGCCACCTGTGCTTCTGTTTTTTTTTTTTTTTTTTTTTTTTATATATATATATATATATATATATATATAACCTACCTACTTTTTCCCTTTTCCCACTCCCCATGCTTGCTAGTTGCATGTGAGGGCAACTCCCCACTTTCGACCACATCTACCCTTAGTCAGCGTCAACAGATGGCACCCTCCCCAAGCAAAGGCATAATCATTCATCCCTGCTGCTCTCTCATCGCCCAAGCTGCTAAATTAACCAGAGGTCAGCTGGGCCATAGTTAGGGTTTTATCCTTCTATGCCACTGGAGCAGTATGGCTAATAAAGTTTGCTGACAAGTCCCACTATGACAGTTACAGCACAGTCTCAATCATTCCAGTACCTGAATTATTAATCATGGGCTGACCTTAAAAACCAAAAACTCCAGTACAGTAACCTATAAGAAAGGCATCTTCCTCTCTTCCCTTACCACCCTTCGAAAAAAGAAAATTATCAGAGACCTGGGCAGACACTAACTTCTCCTTTAGTTAGCATGCATTGAGTGTAGAGAGGAACAGCTGATTTGTAAGGGAGTATCTTCTCTTGATCAGAAACAGACTTGGTGCACTATATTCTTCCCTTATTAGACCCATCCTAGAATAAAAAGTCACTTTTAGAATGTTAGTGAGCAGCCTGTCCAACTTGAAAGATGGCAAGCATTTCTCATCCAAAAGATTTCTAATTACACAACTTATATTGCTCTGAAAGATTAAAAGCCCTACTCTGTCTCATACAGTTTCCTGAAGGGTGACCTCTGTCTAGCGTTTCAAGTGCTGTTTAATATTCTCTACCTTCAGAGAACTAAAAGTCTTTATCTTTTGCACGAAAACCTTCAACTTACACCTCAAGATCAATAGTACATGTTGGAAGGACAGATCTGCAACCCAGGGCATTTTTGCTGTTGCAGAATAAACATCCTTTACATGTCAAACAAAGAAACATCCTATCAGCTTTCAAAACTAGTCAAGACAACTGCTCTGGAGACCTTAAATTCAAGCCTAGGGCAGGCAGTACCTCCCTGCTTACTGTGGTAACTAATAATCTCTAAAGTGCATGGGGTACCTTTCGTCCTTACACGAGCTATGAAAATATGTGAAAAGGAAAATACACAAATTCTCCTTTTCCAAGGATTTGTGAAATTAGAGATAGTATACTGGCTTTCAAATCATCTCGGTTTTAAATGTACCTGTGACAGTCAGTGGGGTGAGGGCAAGATGCAACAGCATGATCAGTGTGTTGCCAGGAAATCAAAGCAGACTCATCACCTACATCATCAACTAGCTGACCAAAAACAAATTTAGGACTACAGGGTCAGCTAACAAATAGAACAAAGTCCTTAATGAACATTTCATTCCTCAGCCAGGTAAGCCTTTCAATAACTATCCCTGAGGTGGTTTAGGTAAAGCACTTAAACAGCACAGTAAACGTGCAGAGTTTTTGCTCATGTGCATTCAGTGGTAGGTTAGCTGCTGTCACTGCCAGTCAACTTGTTAGTTTACAAGCTTATTTGGGCTCTAAATTTCTGCATTTCTACATCCACATCTTTACTGCTTTAATTTGCACATTTGTATTATTACGATTTTCACAATTAAAGTGCTAACCTGGCAACACCAACTCATCTAAAACTACAAGACAGGGGCTAAAACAGCAGAAATTGCTCAACTCTTATCGGTTGCTTAAAGCTTGAATTTTCTGTCCTCAACTTTCTCTGATTTGCTGGAATTGGCCACAAGATTTGAACAGCAGATGGAGATTACATCATTCTCTGAACACTGCTTTTCAACTCTGATTTTGCTGTCTGCCTGGCTGGGGAACCCAGAAGGGCTGTACTACTGGTTCTGATGGGCTAACTTGTGTGCCAATATTTGGACACACTATATTTAATGACATTGTTTTCCTGTGTGTGTTCTTTCAAAATTTTAGCACACTCATTTGGGATAATCATTTCTTCAGTGAGCATGCTTCCATCTTTATTCTGCTATTGGCTTTGCTTTGAAATGCAAAGCTTTGTCACTTGCTGCTTAATTCAAAAACTGCTGTGGTGATTCAGTTATTTGCTGCTGAATCTAAAGCAGATTATGTTTTTGGTGATAATTCTTTGTGAATCAAATTGTGCGACAGTCACTGAAACTTCTCTTGTTCCATCATTGCTGTCATCATTTCAGTGTATCTGTTTTAGCCTCTGCTTTGATACTAGCTCTGCCTTTGAGCTGCCCTCGGTTCCAAACTTGTCTAACTCAACTACTGCTATGGCCCAGTTCATTGCTGCTGAACTTAGGCAGATTACATTTTTGGTGGTAATTACTGCAGAACTGAATTTTGCTGCTGCGATACTATCACTGTTCTATCTCCTATTCAACCAGTAGATCCAAGACACTTTCTATTTTCACAATCCCAAAGCAGTGCAGCCACAAACAGAGACGGGGTTCCACGCAAGTGAAAATAAATGAAAATACCAATCAGAAAAAGCCGGTACCCCTGATGGCAATAAAACGATAGAAGTAATCCAAAAAATCCAAAGAATAAGTCGCTGAAGACTCTGTTGCAAGTAAATGTCCATTTATTTAGAAAGAGGCTGCTATTACTGCCGTCGCAGCACTTACCCAATCTACTCGATCCACTGTGGTATCTAACTTCCGGCTGATGCCAAAGTCAGACTTTTCTGGTGTGGATTGAGCTCTTCAGACATTTGCTGCATTTGCAATACTTTTTTTTACTATAATACCTCTTAATTTCTACTGTGGCCAGTTGGCTTTTATTCTACTGTTCGTATCCTACTACGGAAATCGCTACTCAAAGTCTTGCCGCAATCACTGTAATTACATTACTACGGAGTTACTTCAGTTTAATATTTACCTTACTTTATTTTTCACTCTGATTCAGCTGTTCAACTATTTTTTTTCATTTATCTACAATTATCTAGGTTTTATTTACTATTAGGATTTGCATTTTTTTCATATTTTGTTGCATTTTAAAACTTTTACTTTTTTCAGTCATCTCTCAGCACCAGGTCACAGATTTCTTTTACCAAAGGGAGTTAATATTCTGTCGAATACTGGTTACTTTTGGTATGACCATCACCTGTAGGAGGCTGGGCATTAAGGGGTATAGACAAGGCTTATTTCACCAACAACATCGGGATCTAATGAACTTAAGAGTACAGCAACACTCCAGCTATGCTTAGTACCTTCCATGGGGCACAATATGTTGGCAATACCCATTTTTGATTATATACTGGGTGGCACAGTAGTTAATATTCTCGCCTCAAAGCAAGAGGTTCTCCAGTTTGATTCTCGGCTGGGGTGCCTTCTGTGTGGAGTCCATGTCCACCCTGTGTTCATGTGGGTTTCCACCAGATACTCCAGTTTCCTCCCACATTCCAAAGACATGCGTCTGGAACATTTCTCTCAAGGCCTCCGCTGAAAATAGGCTCTGTCCTACTTGGACTTTCTCGGTCAACAAATGTTAAATAAATAAATACGACATATACCTATGGACTTCTCCTGTAGCAGTGGTGCAGTAGTTAACATTCTCACCTCAAAGCAAGAGGTTCTCCAGTTTGATTCTCGGCTGGGGTGCCTTCTGTGTGGAGTCTGCATGTCCACCCTGTGCTCACGTGGGTTTCCACCGGATACTCCAGTTTCCTCCCACATTCCAAAGACATGCGTTTGGAGCATTTCTCTCAAGGCCTCCGCTGAAAATAGGCTATGTCCTACTCGGGTTTTCCCGGTCAACAAATGTTAAATAAATAAATGCGACATATACCTATGGACTTCTCCTGTAATCATGGACAAAAGAGGAATCTGTTCTCCTAACCTCCAGTCAGGGCCCTGTGTTTAAATGTCAAGTGAGTTGAAAACAAATCTGCAGTCATTTTAGATCTGCTCAACAGCAGCGATCTAGCATTTATCACCAAAACCTAGCACAAAGTTACTTGCAGGCTTGTTCTTGTGAAAAATATACTACCAAAATGTTTAGTTATGCAGCATTCTACAACTGAGAGATTAGGTGGCAAGTTTGCCACTTCCTTTTGTTCTTTCCTGGGGTTGAGAGTTCAAAAGTGGGGCTTCCAACTCCTGTGAATATGTCATTGTATAAAAAACATTTTTATTCTATTTACCATCCACCATGTAATGCAGGCATGGTCTTTTAAGAGATTATGGATTGCCTCAGCCCCTGTGTGCTTTCATTGCATAAGTGGTTTATTCTGGGTGATTTTATAATTTGGTTTGTTGAAGAGTCCTTGACAATGGGTAAGGAATTTCTGTTTATTACACAGGGCAATGGGTTTCCATGTCTGTAACTTGCATTCACAGACATACACTGGGACTTGGTGTTTCAGCTGGGTGTGGCAATTATTACCTTTGAGGTGGAGCTGGTCGCATGGCCAGATTACAGCCTCATCCATTTCTGTGTGGCTTTCTCAAAGCTAACTCTTTCTGACCAGGATCTGAAGGTTAGCAAGCACCCAAATAATACATCTAATTCTCTGGCTTCTACAAACCATAAACAGTTGCTGGAGTTCAGTGCACAGGACATTAATGAGGATGATGAAGCATAACAACAATGTCTTGATGTCCTCCCTTGATCTATTAAGTCTTAAGTTGTGCACATCCAGTTCTTTTTGTGCCATGTGGACCACAATGCAATCTTGAGTTCCATCTGAGGTGAATGGGATGGAAGTTAGAGCAGAAATGCAGCTGCATTCACCAGTTAGAGGACAAGCTTGCACTTCAGTAACACTTTTCTGTTTCATGCTGTGATAACCTGAAAAAAATTGTCCACCTTTCTTGACAAATCTTAGTGGCAGCTAACCAACTAAACTCTCTTCTGCACGGTAGCTAAGCTTAGTAATTCATCTTCTTCAGAATAATCAGTCTACTGAAGAGCATTTGTCTACTGCTAAATACTTCGTTTTCAAGCTCATCTCCATCAGATTAAGTGTTGATTCAACCAAACTGGTAGGGACTTGCAGTGGATTTGTTCAAGAGTCTTGTTCCTGGTCTGAGTTTGAAATACTCTACAACTATTTCATTACACTAATTGCCTAAATGCATTTAACTACCTGTGGACTGATCACTGTCTCATCATGTTGCAACATCTTGCCTGGACATTTTGGGTCCAGTTCTTTATCTGACTGCCCTCCATCCTTTGACACTGGAGTTTTCCTTTGAATTTAAAGGAGGAATGGATAATTATTCTTAAGAAGGGGATGAAAATCTGCATGTTACAGTCCTATTTCCAACCTGCCTTTTTGTTAGTAACATCATTCAGAAGGTGGTACGTTAAGAAACTGGACTCATGTTTGGATATTAATGAAATCTATGATCCATTCTAGTCTGGATTTCAGTCTAGGGATAATACAGAGGCTGCCCTTTAAGCAAGCAATAATGCCCAGCAATGTGTGTGTTAATGTGTAATTAATGCCCACCCAGGGGTATTATGATGCCTGACACCACAAGCCCATTCTTTAAGAACAGGTAATGCCTTCTGCTACCTTGTTACTTACTGATGTACATCTAAATGTCACCACCACCACATTAAACTAGTGTTGCAGAGACTACCTACAGAGGTCATCTATTTTGTCTCATACTGCTTATGAAAGCTCTCATCCCGGTTTATCTCCTGACAACCTGGGTCTCCATCATCTCAGGGAATGTCTAATGGTACCAGCCTGCTTGCATTCTTCATTCAGCCACCCATAAACTACTTTAGGTTCCTATTGTCCAGCATACCACCTTAAGGGCACATCTTTGTGTATCCCTTTGTCTTTGTGTATTAGCATGAGAGTTAGAGGTCCTATGGAAGAATATTCCTCAGCACCACTGAGCCACATGCAGCTCTCCCCCTGGAAAACAAATCCAATTTGAAATGATTAATAAAGGTATGTGTAGAGGCCCACGTTGCTGCTGCACAAATATCATCCATGGTGGCCCTAGAGTAAAAGGCCACCGAAGTTGCCACAGAGCTGGTTGAATACGCTCTAATTTTGTTAGGCGAGGCAATCTACTATGATGGCAAACAAAACATATGGAATCTCTTAGCCATTTGGACAAGGTAATCTTGGAAACTGACTCTCCTGTTTTAGGCCCAGAATAAGAGATAAAAAGCTGGTTGGATTTCCTAAATGACTTTGTTCTGTCCAGGTAGAACCATAATTGCCTGTGTACATCCAGTAAGTGGAGACAGTACTCCCCTTTATTTGAAAAATTAGGGAAGAACACTGGTAAGTCGATAGTCTGGTTCATGGTTAACTCTGAAATTACTTTGGGCAGGAAGGAAGGACTAGTCCGATGCAATAACTATATCCTTGTGAAAACGTAAGTAGGGACGTTTGACACACAAGACCTGAAGTTCAGATATCCTACGTGCTGAAGTGACAGCCACCAGAAAAAGACTACCATGAGAGAAATGTCATGTCACAATTGGCTGCAGGTTCAAATGAAGCTTTAGTTAGCGCCTGCAACACGAGGGTGAGATTCCAAGGTTCAACAGGTTCTCTATTGGTGGGGGTCTGATGTGAGAACTCCTTTCAGAAATGTTTTACAGATGCGATGAGAAATCAAAGAGATGTCCCTGAAGCCATTGTGAAAATTGCAAATAGCAGCCAGGTGAACCTGAATCGTAGAAGCTGTTACTCCGGATTGTAATAGGCCGGAGAGATAATGAAGTACATTAGGAACTAAGGCTGAACCAGGATCAGTGTTATTATCATGAGCCCATAAACTAAATCTGTACCATTTAGCACAATACAATTTTCTGGTGGAAGGCTTATGAAAAGCCAGAAGAATATCGTGGACAGGTGAGGAAAGGTTCTTCTGCCTGGCAATTATTGGAAATGGAGGAACCAAGCTGTCAGTTTGAGGCTGGAGAAGTTTGGGTAGATCATCGATTGAGGGAGTGATAGCAGTTCCGGAGTTGGATCCAGAATCCATGGTTTGCATACTAGATGAGGCCATAGGAAGGGGAACCAAACTTGTCGAGGACAATAAGGAACAATAACGATTACTTTGCTTCTCAACCAAATTGCTTTTTTCAAGAAATGTGGGATCAATGGTAGAGCAGTCCCATGGGCCAATCGTGCGTGAGCACATCCCTCAGGAGTTCCCCTTAAGGGAGGATTAGGGCAAAGTAGCTTCTGCACTTGTGATTTATGGGCGAGGCAAATAAGTTGTGGCAAGGCTGGCCCCAGCAATCGAAAATCGACACCACTGCAGGACTGAGGGACCACTCATGAGGTAGGAGCATGCACCTGCTCAATTCGTCTGCGATGATGTTGGAATCCCCAGGAATGTGCATTGCTCTTAAAGTGGTTGGACGCTATTGCCCATTGCCAAATTCTCATGGCTTTCTGGCACAGAGGATAGGATTTGGTTCCCCCTTGCTTGTTGATGTACCAGACCAGTGACATGTTGTCTGTCTGGATAGCAACAGTCTTTGACGGTAGGGTGTGGTGGAATGCTTGCAACACTAGAAGCACTGTCCTTAGTTCCAGGACACCGATGTGCAAATTGGCCTCTGCTGATGACAAGTGCCTTTGGCCATCTGTCCCTGAAAATGCCACCCTCCACCCGGTAAGGGAATTGTCTGTGGTCACTGTGGCCTTGGGCTGCGGGGGCGAAAAGGGTTGGCTCCATAGAGATGTGTCTGGCTGCATCCACCAAAGTAAGTCCTTCTTGCATAGATCCGTTAAACAAATTTGGAAAGATAATGGGTGAGTTAACTTTGACCATTTTGTTATTAGGAGCCACTGAAGCATTCTCATATGTAGTCTTGCTAGTGGGACAATTGTTATCATTGAAGCCATTGACCCCAAGATTTGAAGGACTGCCTGAGCAGGCACCTTGTCTCGGGGGAGTATTACTCGGATCTGAGAAGCAAGTCTCTCCAATCTGTGATGAGGAAGGGAGACTATGCAAGATAGTGTGCTCAGCGTTGCCCCATGCAAGATAGTGTGCTCAGCATTGCCCCTATGAATTCCAAGGACTGGGCCGGGGTCAGTTGACTCTTCTCCACATTTATAGAAATCCCTAAATGATGTGCCTGTAGTAGAGTGTACTGTTGTGCCATTATCAGTAGACACTTGGTGGGAGCGGTGAAGAGCCAATCGTCCAAACATGGAAACACTTGGAATCCCTGCAGTCTCAGGTGAGCTACCACCCTGCCATGCATTTGGTAAACACTCTGGCGGCTATAGAGAGGACAAAGGGCAGTACGCGAAACTGGTAATGATTGGCTATCAGGTGGAAATGGAGGAATCTTCTGGATTGCTTGTCCATCTTTATGTGGTAATGCGCATCCTGAAAATCTATAGAGCACATCCAATCATCTTTTTCCAGGAAAGGAAGGATAGACTGAACCTGTGACCATCCGGAACTTTGTCTGCTTGCCAAACTTGTTTAAGATACTGAAGTCCAAAATGGGTCTCCAGTCCCTTGTCTTTTTTGGCACTAAAAATAACCTGTAGTAGAACCCGGATCCTATCTGATATGGTGGGACTATTTGGATGAATCTCTTTTGAAGTAGCTTTAGAAAGTACAGTTTTGTACCTACCATAAATGTAGATGTTCGAGGATCCACATTGCTGCAGTCCTAACACTTGGGTAGTCCGCTGTCCCAGTCGGCCCGAATACCAAAGTATATGGCTGACGTCGGTCAAGGCGCATTAGTCTGACGTCAGGACGTCAGGGTACAAATGCGCATGACCAACGTCATATCCTCAGTCTTTTCTTGCCCCAGATGTCAGAAGACCCTAAAAAGATAAGGCCAAAACCAAAAAACACCAAACACTCCTGCACCAAATATATGTACAATATATACAAAATTACAAGAGTATAACCTCACCCACACAACCACCCCTAAACACAGAGGGGAAGGAGGGAGGGTAAATTGGACTGCAGCAATGTGGATCCTCGAACATCTACATTTATGGTAGGTACAAAACTGTACTATGTTCTTCATTCCACATTGCTGCAGTCCTAACACTTGGGTAGAATCCCAAAGCAGAGGTAAGGGAGGCTGGCAAATCATAAAGAAGCAGGAGCTGTCAACATGCCTTGCAAAATAGCTGTGGCAAAACCAGCCCTAGATTTAGAGTAGAGAGGAAGGTGGTAATGCTTAGAGAAAGTATGCACTGAACTCCAAGTAGCTGCCTCCAAAATATCCTTAGTTGCCACCCCCCTTAGAAATGCTGTTGAAGTGGCAGTAGCCCTAGTGGAATGAGGCCTAATCCCAGCTGGAATCTCCTTGCCATGATGGGAATAACAAAATGCAATGCAAAACCCAATCCACTTAGAAATAGTTTGTTTTGACACAGGCTTGCCCTGAGAACTCAAAGCAAAAGAAACAAACAACTGCTGAGACTGCCTAAAATCCTTAGTCCTGCTTAAATAATAACGCAACTGCCTGTGTACAACTAAAGTGTGCAAAATCTTTTCCCCCTTATTTTGGGGATCTGCATAGAAAGTAGGCAAATGAATAGTTTGGTTTAAAGCCACACTAGAAACCACCTTAGGCATAAAGGAAGGATTAGTACGTAATGATACCCTATCCTTATGGAAAATCAAAAAAGGCTCAACCGCCATAAGGGCCTGCAATTCAGAAACCCTTCTTGCAGAAGTAATGGCCAACAAAAAAGCAGTCTTCCATGACAAGTATTTCAATTCAGCAGTAGCCGCAGGCTCAAAAGGTTGTAGAGTAAGTTTCTCCAACACAAAATTGAGATCCCAAGCAGGAGTAGGAGCTCTACGTTGGGGCCTTATATTCTCTGCCCCTCTAAGAAATTGCTTGAACAAAGGATGAGAAAACAATGGTGGGTCACAATCATAGTGAGCTGAAATTGCTGCAGCATGAATCTTAATGGAAGAGAAAGACAAACCTCTGTCCAATAACTCAGTAAGATATTGAAGAGCCACACTCAAATTAGGCTCAGAAATCTCCAAATTCTTTGCTGCACTCCAAAATAAAAATCTCTTCCATTTTTCTGCGTACACCTTCCTTGTACTAGGTCTTCTGGCTTCCATAATCACATTTAAAACTTGTTGAGGAAGTTGAGACCTGCTGTGTTTCAAAACAGAATATGCCAGGCTGTTAGATGAAGAGAGTGAAGCTTGACATTGAGTAGATGACCGTCCCTCTGAGACAACAGGTGCGGAATCAAAGGTAAAGGCCATGGAGGCTTCCTTACCAGACTCCTCAGTAATGGGTACCAGTGTTGCCGAGGCCAATCTGGAGCTATTAAAATCATCCTTGGCTTGTCTTGTCTGACCTTTAGGAGCACCTTTGGGAGAAGAGGCAGAGGTGAAAAGGCATACACATGAAGATTTTTCCAACTGAAAGAAAGAGCATCCACTTTCCAAGCTGTGTGATGAAACCTTTTTGTGCAAAACTTTGGCAGCTGGTGGTTTAGTGGAGAAGCGAACAGATCTATGTCTGGAGTTCCCCATGACACTGTCAATTTCCGAAATACATGAAGATCCAGTTTCCATTCGTGGGGATCCATGATTTGTCTGCTTAACACATCTGCTAAGGAGTTCTGTGCTCCCGGCAGAAACCTTGCCTGAAGAGTTAGTTGCAAGCTGAGCGCAGTCTCCCACAAAATCATTGCTTGCCTGCATAACGGGTAAGAATGTGTTCCCCCTTGTTTGTTGATGTACCACATGACAGTTGTGTTGTCTGTTAGAATCAACACCTGCCCTGGAAGAAGTAACTCCTTGAAAGCCATTAATGCAAACTGGACTGCTAACATCTCCTTCATGTTGATATGTAGATGCTGTAGTCTGGCAGGCCACTTGTCTTGTATCCACTTTCCATTCAGATGAGCTCCCCAAGCTATGTCTGAGGCATCTGTCGTTAGAATCTGACTCGCCTCTGGCCGGGTCACAGAGAGTCCCTTGTTTAGGTGACATTCCTGAGCCCACCACAAAAATTCCTGTTGAATGCAAGGTATTATTTGAATGACAGTGTCCAAATCCTGGCAGTGCTGTGTCCATACATTTTGAGATACCATTGCAGCTTCCTCATATGCAGTTTGGCATTGGGAAGCACCAGAATACAAGATGCCATGAACCCTAAGGCTTGAAGGACTGTCCTTGCAGTCAGCCCGGACTGAAGAGATAGTTGATGGAAGTAAAGGGAAAGATTCTTTTGTTTGTCCGGGGTTAAAAAGGCCATCTGGGTTGCTGTATTCAGTCTCACACCCAGAAAGCACATGTCTTGAGAGGGTACTAGACTGGACTTTATTTCGCTCACAGAATACCCTAGGCATCTTAGCACTGCTATCACATATTCCAAATGCTGTAAAAGGTCTTCCTTTTCTTGAGCCAGAATCAGGCAGTCGTCCAAGTAAGGATAGATTTGTATTCCTTTTAGCCTGAAGTAAGCTATCACTGGAGCCAGAACCTTTGTGAATACTCTGGGCAGTAGATAAGCCAAAGGGCAATGCAGAGAACTGATAATGGGAATTCCCAGCTCGAAACGCAGATACTTCCTGCAACTTAGTCTGATAGGCACATGAAGGTAAGCCTCCTTGAGATCTAAAGTTACCATCCAGTGATCTTTGCCCAGCAGAGGTAAAAGCTGTTGTAACGTCAACATTTTGAACTTGGGAATGTCCAGATAAGTGTTGAGGATAGATAAATCCAAAATTGGTCTCCACGTGTTCCCCTTCTTTGGTACTAGGAACAGGCGAGAATAAAATCCTAGGCCCCTTCCTGGCACAGGAACCGGCTGAATGGCCCCTATTTGGAGTAACAGAGAAATTTGCTTGTGAGCCTCTTGTCTTTGTAGAGGAGGAATGTCTGGCATGCCTGTGAAAGGAGGCAAGGTATGGAAATAAAACCTGTAACCGTGGTGAATGATATCCAATACCCATCTGTCTTGGGTAATTAAATTCCAATTTTCTTTGAAAAGAGCCAAGAAAAAACCAAAATATTCCCCAACGGGGTACTTAGCCAACTTTGATTCGGTCTGAAACTCCGACTTCAGAAAATTTCAGAACGCCAACCTGCACTCGCAAAACTGCTTCTGCATCGGACCATGCGGCAAAAAAGACTGGGGATATGACGTCGGTCATGCGCATTTGTACCCTGACGTCCTGACGTCAGACTAATGCGCCTTGACCGACGTCAGCCATATACTTTGGTATTCGGGCCGACTGGGACAGCGGACTACCCAAGTGTTAGGACTGCAGCAATGTGGAATGAAGAACATCCTCTTGCACTGCAGATTCCCTTTGCCCAGGTGGAATGTCAGGAATATGTTTTGGAGATTTGGGGTGAAGATTGAAGGTGAAGTGATAACTTCTGGTAATAATCTGCTGCACCCAAGAGTCTGAGGTGATATTTTGCCAGGTGTGTAGATGCAGCGAGAAATATCCCCCAACTGCTTCCAGAGGAAAGCAATCGGGATGCTCTTCAGGAGCACTGGTAGGGCTGGGCAGAGAAAGAATCTCTGGAAACCTGATTGCACAGACCCCCCCCTGCCCCAAAAGGGACATATTCCGGAAGAGTTACCCCCCCCCCCCCAGCCCTGTGGGGTATTGCTCACCACTTGTGTCACATAAAGGACCCTGGGACTTCTTTTGCCACATTTTCCTGCTCCTCTGATTCCTAGAGAAGTATCTTTGGGGATTGGAAAAACAGATGTTGATGGCAGACAGGGGTCTTACCATCCTGCTCACACCTGGTTAGCATGTCTTTGACTTTAGATCCGAAAAGGGAGGAAGGCTCGACTGGAGCGTTGAGGAAGGAAGCCTTGAATGGGTCCGCAAAGTTGTACAGGCACATCCAGGAGTGACATCTCCTGACAAAGCCTGCACCCGCCAATCTTGCCACCATTTCAGTTGCATGGGAGACCAACCTCATGGACGAGGGAGAGATGAATTCTAAGGTTGCGAGCTGCGAAGCCACCTTATCCCGGACCTTGTCAGTTACAGCTCCTGCTAGTGTTCCAGAGAGCTCTATGATGAGATCTTTCTGGAGCCTAGTGAAGTGTGCCAGATAATTCAATGACCAAATGGTAAATATCAAAGAGGCGAACATCTGCTTCTCTAGTCTGTCCAACGCCTGGGACTCCTTGTTCTGGGGATGAACAGTGTGGCTCTCCTTGGCAAGCTTTTTCTTTGTTGCCGCCACCACCACCATAGTGTCCACAGGTAATCCTTTAGACCAATGAGGGCTATCTTCGGGGGGACATAAAAATTGATCCAGTCTCAGGGGGATAGGCTCAATGGAGTCGGGCTTTTTCCAGGGCAGGCGGGGTTTCACCCAGGTGGTAGAGGGCCGGGCACTGGCCAATGTCGTGTTGCTTGGGCATGCAACTCCCTCATATAAAGAATACTACAGCAGATGAATAGAAGGGCATCCACTACATAAAAGTATGCTTTATAGTTTGTACATATTTTAACAATTCTTAACCTTGAATGAAACTTGCCAGAGCAATTTGCAAAATGATTCCAAACTTCTTTTAACTTCATGACACCTACAAGGTATGACCAATCTACTCGATCTACGCATCCCTTCAATTTGTCAAAAATCATAACAGTATTCCAGTTCTCCAGAAATACGAAAACCTGATCACTAAATGCTATCAACTCCCTCATCAAGATCTACAATTTCTCCTTGTAGTCCCCAGAGGCATGTAAAGTCAATTTAACCCTAAATCATGTCTGGTGACAAATGGATAAAGCCCATGGCCCAAGCAGTCCAAAACTGATTAGCAAGTGTGTGTGTGTGTGTGTGTGTGTGTGTGTGTGTGTGTGTGTGTGTGTGTGTGTGTGTGTGTATTGGGGGGCACAAAGCTGGCAAGTGAGGATGTATGACAGGATAGAGAGGACAAGTCTGGAGCGGTCTAATTCCACAATCCCTTGAAAAAGGTGTGACATGCAAGATGTGGTCCTGGAGGAAGGAAATCAGCCAATTAGCTTCTTTGGCTGTAGCTCTCATCATGAGTTCAAGACAGTGTGCATCCATACTGGGGAGGGATGTGGATTACATACTCTCCTGCCAAGGGATGTTTTTAGGCATAAATAAATATGCCTTTATTGTTCAGATGCCAGGGAAGACACAAACCACCACCACTTAGGTAGCCTGCATGATGGCTTTTTCCAGTCTGCTCTTACCCTCTCTGGGAATACACAGGGTGGGGGACTGAATGGGCATGGCTGAGATGATGATGTTTAAGGGTCAACAGGCACAGTGGGGAAAAAGGCACATAGGAAAAAAAATCCTTTTGCTCATCGGACCCTTCAACCCAATGGAACAGCCTCACTTATCAATATAGTTTCTTCCTTGAAAGACGCACCAAAAGCATTGCCTCTCTACTGCATTCTCCCATGACATGTTATGTTTTAATTTTATGCCCTACAACATAACAGTCTGTAGTCACCTTCCATGTCCAAAACAAAGACTTCCTTTATCAGCAACACAATCAACTCTCAATTCCAATCTACCCTCCTAGATAACAAAGGGGAACAAACAGTTGCTTGTATATTTTGTTGACCAGCTTAGTCCCACAATGTGCATGGTCTATTTTCAGGGAGAGCTAACTAGGTAGTCATATCGTCTTAAAATAAGGCCACAACACCAGGGAAATCCTGCATCTCTTAAGCAAGGGGTGCATAAAGACCTTCCAAATAACAGTGGCATTTTCTTACATTCTGCTTCCCTCTGGATCATCATTGTTCAATTAATGTTGTCAACGGTTTTCCTCCACTCCACAAAAACATACTGGTCCACGTCTATCAATTTTTGTATCACCTTTACAAACACTTTATAATCATGGTTTAAAAGTGGAATGGGCCTATATGAAGTTGGATCAGATGGGTTTTTACCACCTTTAGGTATTACAGCTACCACAGCTTTTCTTC
>NC_056731.1:458111351-458203588 GCF_019279795.1 Protopterus annectens
GTTGGGAGTGCCTTCTGTGTGGAGTCTGCATGTCCTCCCCGCGGTTGAGTGGGCATTCAAAAGACATGTGTTGAATGGGCGTGCCTTCGTTGAAGGTTGGGCGTCAGGCTGGCAACTCTACACCATAAAAAACAACTGCCAATCATTAGCAGACCAGAGTTCTGCTGTGGTGACCCGAAAGACAAACAACAACATTTTGCTCAACTTCCAGTAAATGGAGAAATAAAATAGAAGACAAAGTATTGTGTTGTTGAGGCGTGTGAAGAAGAAATGAAAGGACATGTTTTTATACTATATAACAGCCAATGATCCTGGTGTAATGTTGAAAAGAAATCTGACAAAATGGTGTCTATTCGAATGAATACAGATGTTACACAGTATGGATTCTATAAAAGCTTAACAAATGAAAAAGTGGACAGGACAGATATGAAAATAATTACCTGTTTGTGGTTAAATATGGGCAGGAAGGAGTGGTGTATTCCTGTATTTTAAAAATGGGAAAACAATGATGTACTGGAGAAATTAAAGCACTGGCCATGGGAAAATGTATGAGTGGTATTACAACCGTGATGAAATTTTAATTATTGCTCACATTGTAAAACAAATATATCCATCCATCCATCCATTACACTTTGTCTGGTTTCTGCACATGGAATTGGGGTGTCACGTCAATATCAACTGGAGCCAGAGTGTGTATATTTTTATTTTACACTATTTGACTGACATTTTCAAAAATATTTGACTGTGAAATAAATCTTAAAGAACCCATAATGGATATGTGCAATGAGATCTTTTACATCCCCCTGAACTACCGCCAACTCAGGCAGAGGGGACCTCCAATAAACACCACTTCCAACAAAGTAGCCCCCCCCCCCCCCATGGCACTGCACTGTTAGCAACACACTGTACCTGGTATGGAAACAGAATCCACGTCCTAATCTTCCAGCATCAAAGATGAGTGGGTTACCTGCAAAAATTATTACCTGAAACACAGTCCCACAAAAATGTCCACTTCATGAATATTCATAACATAAAAAAAAACAATGTTCTTAAGTGATCACACAAGTGCCAAGATATATTGACGTGGTACTTGCCTGCAAAAGAACTTATCCCAAAGGGCATTTAACACAATACTGTAGGCTGACCAACAACTTGGGACAACTTCTACTACTCTGCCACCTTAGAACTGATTAGTAACAATGGATCACAGAGTGTTCTCTGAAATGCCCTTACATACATACAAATACTTCAAGCATGGGCATTAATGCCCTTCTATCTTGCCAATATACCAAAACAACTGTTCCCATATTAAGTGTCCAAGCTGTTCATAAAACTATCTAAACTACTACTTGCTTTAATGTAATTTGGTAGTCTGTTCCATTCATCAGCTACTCTCTCTCTCTCTCAGTTCTCATTCCTACAGAAACTTCGACATAGGTTGTCTGATGATTCTCTACCACTTTTTGATAACCCCAAACGTTCCCAGACAGTTTCTAAATGCCCTATATACCGGAATAAGATTTATAAATAGATATCTATAAGAGACACTGTACAAGTTCAGATATCTTAGTCTTTCATAATAACTGAGATTTTCCCATCCATGGTATATTTCCACTGTACTCTTTCCAGTTTACTCATGCTTGTTTTCTTATAAGGTTTCCATATTGTTATTCCATACTCAAGTTTGGGTCTAATTTAACTGACAATCGCTTCATCATTTCTGATTTCCTAGACTTTATAAATCTTTTTATACAACTATAGTTCTATAACTATCATTAACCAATTGGTTGATATGATTAGAAAAACTCAGATGGATCTACCCATATACCCAGGTCCTTAAATAAGTCTGCAGTTTCAATCACTGTATGCTTTATTAAATATTCACCTTTCAATTTATGTCTACCAAATCTCATGCCTAGTTTTTGATGTAATTATCAGCATATCATTCTCCTAGGCTCAAATGGTCAATTTAGTCGAGTTCTTTGGCAGACGTGACTTACCTGTAAGGCTGTAACACATGTAATCTAATCAGTTTACCCAATTGCATGCCATCTGCATACAGACTGTAGAACACATCAGATGAAAAAGTTAGGTCTGAAAGATACAACCTAAACAAGTAAGGGCCTAGGACAGGGCACTGTGGGACACTCTGACTGTAACCACGAATTTCACATGTCCAGCTGCTGTACGATACTTGCCATGTCCTATCTGCAAGCCATGCAGCTATCCATCTTAACAGTATATCAATACCTTGTTCTAATTTATTGATCAGTGCTTTGTGTTTGACCCTGTCAAATGCAGAACTTAAACCTATATAAATAACAGCACAATTTTTCATTCACAGCTGTTACTATACGGTTACAGAAAGTACAGTTGTGTGCACTTATCATAAATGTAGATGTTGAGTGTATTCACTGTTGCAGTCATTACATTAGGGTTAATCTGCCTGCAGGTAACCCTCAGCCGGCCTGAATATCAAAGTACTGAATCCCTGCGTTGGATGCCGTCTCTTCTTCCATGACGTCAGGTCGTCAGGGGTAAAAAAAAAACATTCAGCTGACGCCATTACATCAGTTTTTCTTGCCCCAGATGTCAGGTGCCCCCATAATGAGAAGCAATTATATGTTAGGTTACACCTCCAACAAAAATCAAATACACCAGAAA
Source organism: Protopterus annectens (assembly GCF_019279795.1). NCBI lineage: Eukaryota > Metazoa > Chordata > Ceratodontiformes > Protopteridae > Protopterus > Protopterus annectens. Next base: position 458,114,016 of record NC_056731.1, read on the forward strand.
GCTGAAATACACTAAAGAAGAAGAAAAGTATAGCCAAGAGAAGTCAGGGGGCTGGAGGGAGGGTAACCAGGACTGCAACAGTGAATACACTCGAACATCTACATTTATGGTAAGTGTACACAACTGTACTATGTTCTTCATGTTTCACTGTTGCAGTCATTACATTTCGGTTGATTCCCAAAGCTAAGGAAGGGTGGAGGAAGTTAGAGAGCTTTAGGACCAGCTATTAAGCCTTGCAAGACTACAGTGGCAAAACCAGCTCTGGATTTAGAAAAAATAGGCATGTGGTAATGCTTGGTGAAGGTATGTACACAGAGCTCCAGGTAGCAGCTTCTAGGATGTCCCTGGTAGGGACACCTTTGAGAAAGGCTATAGAGGTAGATGCAGCCCTGGTGGAGTGCGATCTTATCCCCTGTGGGGTAGGTTTTCCATGGTGCTTATAGAAGAAATGAATGCAATGGGCTATCCACTTAGAAATGGTTTGCTTTGAAATGGCCTTCCCTCTGCCTCTGCAGCAAAGCCAACTAGCAGCTGTTCAGATTTTCTAAGAGGATTAGTCCTGTCGAAATAAAATCTAAGTTGTCTGTGCACATCCAATGAGTGCAGTATTTGTTCTCCTCTGTTCTGTGGATTAGGGAAAAAGTAGGCAAATGAATGGACTGATTAAGGGCCACACTAGACACCACCTTGGACATAAAGGAAGGATTGGTCCTGAAGGACACTCAGTCTGCATGGAAGATGAAGGGCTCCACTGCCATAAGGGCCTGTAATTCAGACACTCTTCTTGCTGAAGTGATGGCTAGAAGGAAGGCTGTTTTCCAAGAAAGAAATTTCAACTCTGCAGTTGCAGCTGGCTTAAAAGAAGGTAGAGTGAGCTTTTCCAATACAAAGTTAAGGCCCCAGGCTGGAGTAGAGGCTCTCCTGGGTGGTCTTAAATTTTTGGCCCCTCTGAGGAATTGCTTTAGCAGGGGGCGAGAGAAGAGGGGTGGGTTCAGTATTATAATGTGCTGAAATGGCAGAGTCATGAATTTTAACTGACGAGAAGGAAAGGCCCTTGTGGAGCATCTCTGTCAAGTACTGAAGAATATGTGGTAAGCTGGGCACCGCTGTGCCCATCCCCTGAGTCTGGCTCCAAGAACAATATCTTTTCCGCTTTTCAGCGTAGGATTTTCTAGTACTAGGCCTCCTCGTCTCCAGAATGACATCTAGCACCTGCTTACTGAGGGATGCTATTGGAGAGCTCAAAGAATTAGCCAGGTGGAAGGCTCAAGGTTTGAAGCTGAGGGTGCAGAATCTGGCCCTCCTGCTGGGACAGTAGGGAAGGGGTCTGAGGTAGGTGCCATGATTCCAGCAGTGACATACTGCGCAAGAGGGGGTACCAGTGCTGGCATGGCCAGTCTGGTGCAATCAGTATAGTCCTTGGTTTGCCCTGTTTGATCTTTAGCAGAACTTTCAAGAGGAGATGCAGAGGGGGAAAGGCATACACAGAGGCTTTCCCAAGTGAAGGACAGGGCATCCACTTTCCAACCTTGACTGTGGGAAGTCCTTGTGCAGAATTTGTCCAATTGGTAGTTCTGCGGGTAGGCAAATAGGTCTGTCTCTGGATTCCCCCATTTGTTTCTCAAAATGTTGAATATCTTGGGATCCATTTTCCACTCGTGTGGGTCCATGAGATTTCTGCTTAGGTCATCTGCCAGTGAATTTAGCTTGCCTGGCAGGAACGGAGCTTGTAGGTACATTTGGTAGCTCAATGCTGTGTTCCACAAAGCCATGGCTAGTCTGCTGAGAGGGTACGAGTGGGTTCCCCCCCCTGCTTATGTACCACATAACAGTGGTGTTGGCTGTCTTTAACAATAACTGTCCTGGAAGAATGGGGTCCTTGAAGGATGTCAGGGACTTCGGTACAGCTAACATTTCTTTTTGATTGATATGCAGGTGCATCTGACTCAAGCTCCATTTGCCTTGAATGCACTGTCCTGCCAAGTGAGTCCCCCATGCATAGTCTGATGCGTCTGTTGTTAGGGTTTGGGCAGCAGGGGGTAGAGTGAATGGGAGCCCATTGTTGTGGCAGTAGGCCTCTGCACACCAAAGGACTCTGTCTTTATACAAGGAATGATAGGGATCATTGATTCCAGGTCCTGAGAATGTTAATACCATAGGCTTTTTAAATACCATTGTAGTTTCCACATATGCAATCTTGCTTACGGAATTAGCAGAATGCAAGAGGCCATGAACCCTAGGCTTGCAGGATTTTCCTTGCATATAGCTAGGTCTTTGTGGCCAGTAATTTGAAGTAGGCTGTCAAATAAACTTGTTTCTCTGGCGTGAGGTAAGCCATCTGGGAAGTTGTGTTCAAGCTTGCTCCCAGGAATACAATTTGTTGGCAGGGTACTAGATGAGATTTATTTTCGTTTATGCTGTACCCCAGTGAGGTTAGAAGTATGATTTAATAGTATGTCCTGGCTTTCTGCCTGAATTAGACAATCGTCCAGGTATGGGTATATTTGAATGTTTCTTTGCCTGCAAAATGCAATGACTGGAGCTAGGCACTTTGTGAATACCCTGGGCGCAGCAGATAAGCCAAATGGAAGTGCAGAGAACTGCATGGAGCCTGCTCTGAAGTGTAGGTATTTCCTTCAAGATTCCTTCAAGTCTAAGGTTGCCAACCAGGCATCTTTGCCTAGCATAGAAAGCAGCTGTTGAAGTGTTACCATTTTGAATTTTGGGATTACCAAAAAGGTGTTTAGAATAGGAAGTCCAGGATAGGACGCCAGGAGCTGTCTTTTCTGGGAACCAGGAAAAGTCTTGAGTAAAAACCTTGTCCCCTTTCTTCTGCTGGGACAGGTTGAATAGCCCTGATACTTAGAAGAGAGAGAAAGTACAGTTGTGTACACTTACCATAAATATAGATGTTTGCGTGTATTCACTGTTTCAGTCATTACATTTGGGTTATCTGCTTACAGGTAGCTCTCAGTCGGCCTGATTAAGTCTTGGGTCCTGCGTACATATACAATTAAAAACACAAAAATATACCTACAAACAAAATCAAATACACCAAAATGCTTTTAAGTATAATAAAGGAAAGAAGAGGTATAGTAAAAGAAAAACAGGGGGCTGGAGGGAGGGTAACCAGGACTGCAGCAGTGAATACACTCGAACATCTACATTTACGGCAAGTGTACACAACTGGACTATGTTCATAGTGTTTCACTGTTGCAGTCATTACATTTGGGTAGATTCCCAAAGCGAATGTTGGGAGGATGGTTTTATGCAGCATTAGGACCAGCTATAAGCCCCTACAAAACAGCAGTGGCAAAGTCAGCTCTGGATTTACAGAAAATTGTTAAGTGATCATGCTAGGTGAAAGTATGAACTGAACTCCAGGTAGCAGCTTCTAGAATATCCCTGGTAGAAACACCTCTGAGAAAGGCTGCTGAAGTAGATGCAGCCCTGGTGGAATGAGATCTGGATCCCCTGGGGGATAGGTTTTCCATGTTGCTTATAACAGAAATGAATACAATGGCTTATCCATTTAGAAATGGTTTGCTTTGAAAGAGCCTTCCCCTCTGCCCCTGCAGCAAATGCTACAAGCAGTTCAGATTTTCTTCGAGATTTAGTTCTGTCCAAGTAGAATCTGAGTTGTCTGTATACATCCAATAAATGCAGAATCCGCTCTCCCTTGTTCTGTGAATTGGGAAAAAAGTTGGCAAATGAATGGACTGATTAACAGCTACACTGGATACTACCTTGGGCATGAATGATGGATTGGACCTGAGCGACACCCTGCCCGCATGAAAGATGATGAAAGGCTCCAATGCCATAAGGGCCTGTAATTCAGATATCCTTCTAGCTGAAGTGATTGCTAAAAGGAAGGCTGTTTTCCAGGAAAGAAATTTGAAGTCTGCAGTTGCAGCTGGCTCGAAAGGAGGTAGAGTGAGTTTCTCCAATACAAAGTTAAGGTCCCAGGGCAGGGGTTGGACCTCTCCTGGGTGGTCTCAAGTTTCTGGCCCCTCTGAGATACTGCTTTAGAAGAGGATGAGAGAAGGGGGGGGGTCTATGTTGTAATAAGCTGAAATGGCTGAGGCATGGATTTTTATGGCAGAAAAAGACAGGCCCTTCTGAAGCATCTCAGTTAAGTATTGCAAAATCTGAGGTAAGTTGGGCACTGCTGTGCTCACCCTTTGAGAATGATTCCAGGCACAGAATCTTTTCCATTTGTCAGCATATGATTTTCTAGTGCTAGGTCTTCTCGCCTCCAAAATGACATCCATCCATTGCTGAGGGATGCTAAGGGTGAATTTAAATGATTAGCCCAGCTGCAAGATTCAATGTTTGGAGCTGAGGGTGCAGAAACTGGTTCTCATTCTGAGACAGTAAGGAAGGTGTCTGAGGCAGATGCCATGAAGAAATGTGTGACACTGCGCAGGAGAGGGTACCAATGTTGGCGAAGCCAGTCTGGAGCAATCAAAATCATTTTTGGTTTGTCCTGTTTGACTTTTAGTAGAACTTTGCAAAGGCAGAGGGGGAAAGGCATAGATTGATAGGTTTTTCCAGCTGAAGGACAGAGCACCACTCTTTCCGGGCTTTTTTGTGATGAGTTCTTGTGAAAAATTTGTCCAACTGGTAGTTCTGGGGTGAGGCAAAAAGATCTATGCCTGGGCTCCCCCATTTGCGTGTCAACATGTTGAAAATCCATGGTTCCAGTTTCCATTCGTGAGGGTCCATGACATGTCTGCTTAGTTAGTCTGCCAGAACATTCTGCCTTCCTGGCAGGAATTGAGCTTGTAGTTGTACTTGGTAGCTCAAGGCCGTGTTCCACAATGCCATGGCTAGTCTGCAGAGGGGATAGGAATGTGTACCCACCCTGCTTGTTTATGTACCACATAACCGTGGTGTTGTCCGTCTTTATCAGTAATTGTCCTGGATGAAGGTGGTCCTTGAAGGCTATCTGTGTATTCTGTACAGTTAGCATTTCTTTTGGATTGATATGAAGGTGCATTTGATTTGGGCTCCATTTGCCCTGAATGCACTTCCCTGCCAGATGAGCCTCCCATGCATAGTCTGATGCATCTGTAGTTAGGGTATGGGTGGCAGGGGGTGGTGTGAATGGCAGTCCCTTGTTTTGGTGGCAGGCCTCTGCCCACCATAGGGACTCTAGGCGCAGGCAAGGTATGACAGGAATCATTGTTTCTAGGCTGTGACAATGATGACTCCATAAACTTTTTAAGTACCACTGAAGTTTCCTCATATGCAGTCTTGCATATGGAATTAGAGGAATGCATAAGGCCATGAACCTCAAGGCTTGCAGTATTTGCCTTGCAAATAACAGGGTTTTTGTGGCCACCTGTCTGAAGTCACCAAATGAATTTGCTTTTCTGGCATAAGGAAAGCCATCTGGGCAGTTGTATTCAAGCTTGCACCCAGGAATGTAATTTTTCTGAGAGGGTACCAGATGAGATTTATTTTCATTTATGGTGTACCCTTGACAGGTTAGAAGTCTTTTTACAAATGCCAGATGTTTTAGAAGAATGGCCTGGTTTTCTGCCTGAATTAGACAATCGTCCAGGTATGGATATATTTGAATATTTCTTTGCCTGCAAAATGCAATTACTGAAGCCAGGCACTTTGTGACTACCCTGGGCGCAGTAGACAAGCCAAAGAAAAGTGCAGAGAACTGATAATGCATGCAGCCGGCTTTGAAGCATAGGAATCTTCTGCAAGATTCCCTGATTGGTATATGCAGGTAAGCCTCTTAGGTCAAGAGTTGCCAGCCAGGCATCCCTGCCTAGCATAGGAAGTAACTGGTGAAGCGTCAGCATCTTGAATTTTGGAATGTCCAGAAAGGTGTTTAGAGTAGACAGGTCCAGAATTGAATTGTACACCATGATTTGTCTTTTTCTGGGTATCAGGAAAAGTCTGGAATAGAAACCTTGCCCCTTTTCCTCTTCTGGTACTAGTTGAATAGCCCCCATGTGTAGGAGGGAAAGTACTTGTTTCTGAGCCTCTGCCCACTGATTTGGGGGCAGGTCTGGCCACCCGTTTGGAGTTGGCAGTATGTGGAAATTAAATCTGTATCCCTGGGACACTATATTTAAAACCCATTTGTCCTGGGTTATAAGTTGCCAGTTTCTTGAATGAAAAGCCAGTTTTTCCCCCAAAGGGGTGGCTAAGAGGTAAGTGCTTGGTAATTTCAAAGGGAAGTCATTGAGACTGTTTACCATAGGGTGGTGCCTTGTTGTTCCCAGATTTGGAAGTGGAAGCACCCCATTGCTTAGTTCTGAAAGTCCCTTGGGACTGAAACCTGGTGGTTTTGGAAAGTCTGGGTTTGGCCGTAGTGGCTCTGGAAGGAGCTGGAAAGAACCATTTCTTAGTAGGCCAATGCCTACTAAATCTAGGAGGTTGCACTTGTAATAAATCTTTCACAGTTTGCATAGATTTAGCTTTATCTTCCATCTTTTTTAGAACTTCAGCCTTATTACCAAATAAGCGGTCCTGTTGTAAAGGAGCATCCAAACGTTTTGATTTACCATGATCAGGCAGAGAATGCTCCTTAAGCCAAGCATGCCTTCGAAGCACAGACCCAGTAACAGCTGCCCTACAAGAGGCTTCTAAAGAATCAAAACCACATTGCAAAGTATGTTTGCCAACTTGTTCATCTGAATGCAATAAATCCTGCAAATCTTTATTCTCCACACAGTCAGAAATCAACATAATTTTCTGTTTAAGCAGTCCAATGACCTGCTGTTGAAATTTTAGCATATGGAATTGACAGTTTAAACCCCGATTGCTAAGGTTGCACAAGTATAAACCTTTTTACCCCATCTATCCAGCGCCCTGGAGTCTCTATCAAAAGGGGTAGGATTTTTAGCAGTAGAAGCCTTAACGCCCTTGGGCCCCTGAGAAATGGTTTCAGGGTCTGCAACAGGATTTTTGAAAAGGAATTTGTGGGACTCAGAAACAGTGTAGTATCTGTCTGGTTTGTTAGGGGCTGGAGGCAAGGAATCGGGGGCCATACTGGATTCCGAAAACACATAATCAACAATTTCTAGTACAGGAGGTATAGCCAAAGGCCTATGCTGAGGAAGAAGGAGGAAATCCCTAAGCCTCTTTTTGGATTCAGAGAAATCCTGACTTTCCCAGTGGAAATGCTCCCTTAAGGTATGTAAAGTTTCCCCAAAAGAGAAATCCTCAGGCGGAGAAGCAGAGGGAATGGATTCCTCTGCATCAGAGTCCTCATAAGTAGCTATGGACAAATCCAGATCATTAGAAGAGTCAGAAGAAGCAGAGTCCTGTTCAGAAGATTCATAGTCAAATTCAATCCTAGGCCTCTTGGAGGGGGGGGGGGGTTTGACTACCCCTGATTAAAGTAATTAAATCTTCAGCCATTTTGATCATTTGTTTTTTAGGCATAGGGGCCTGAACATGTGGCCTGGGCATCTTTTTTTTTAGACATAGATCGAGATTTAGGCCTTAGCACTGAAGTTGGAGTCAGTTTAACATGCAAGTCTGTAGGCCTGAATACATCCTCAGAAGCCGGTGCCAGCGGCTCCGGACCCATCCAAGGTAGAGACATCCACGGGTTCCAAATGCGAAGCATCTCACAGCATACCGGACTCCGAATGGGTCTCAGTAGAGGCCTGCGAATCAGAAGTAGCGGGTATCGGGGGTGTGGCTAGGATGCTGAACTGATTGCTGCACTTCATTTCAGCTCTCTTACTTCAATACAATTTCTGACAGGAATTTTACAAAATAATATTTAATTTGAAGAAATTTTTATTACTAACATATTTCTAATAACTCTGAGCATCTATAAGAAAAATTTTATTGTCAGAACTTGAATAATTCCTGTCAAATTAATTACTGGAAAATCAGCACCAATATCAGCTTTACAACACGAGTCATCTAAGGAATACAGCACAAGACTCTTCTTTCAAAAAAGACCTGCAGTCTCTCATTACAAATATACAGGAACTTACAATAAAAATCAACAAGATGGACAATAAAATAGATACTTTTAAAGAAAAGTGCTCACAACAACTGGAACAGCTTCAAAAAATGTTTACACAGCAGAAAGGACAGATATCACTTACTGAACAGTCATTAAGTGACATTGACACTAGAGTCCAAACAGAGGAACAACAAACTGAATTCTTACTTCAACAGAATACATATTTACTAGTAAAGCTTGATGATATGGAAAATCGAACAAGAAGAAATAATATTAGAATATATGGTCTACCAGAAAAATCTGAAGGGGACAATATGATAAACTTTCTTACCACCTGGATACCAGATGTAACAAAAATACCTGAAGCTCTTTCATATGGTATAGAACGGGCGCATAGATCACTAGCAGCTTCTGGAAATGCTTCTTCTCCGTGTAAGAACAAGCAGAGATCTATAACTGTGATACTTTTTTCTACACAAGATAAAGATCTTATATTAAGAAATGCTTGGGCAAATTCTCCCATCAAATACAATGATTCATTAATAAGATTTGACAATGATTATTCTACAAAGGCGGTTTCAAAAAGAAAAGAATTTCTACCAAAAAACCTTGAAGAAAAAGCAACTGAAAGTCCATCTTTTATTCCCAGCAAGACTGAAAGTTTTTCTACCAAATGGAATAAAAATCTTTGAAACAGTAGATTCAGCAATAAAATACCTTACCAACAACAACATCCTTACACATGAAGAATCTATGGACTGGACAATAAGTACACCGAAGAGAAATGCTGAAGTAAATAATTGGAAAACTGTTGAGCAAAAGAAAAAAAAAACTAAAGGACAAATAATCTTACATATGTTATATTCTGTAAAAATCTAAATAATAATACTAACAACAAAAGAAAAGTTCTTTCTGTCTTCAAGTTACATCAAAGCAGGTACTGTTTTCAATTATATTTTAAATGTCAAAATTAGCATAAATGTAAATACATTTATCTCAAATCACATCAATATACTAAGCATAATTTAAACATTACTCTATTTTTCATTATTATCCATCTATTATTTTCATATTCTTAATCAGAGTAATCAATGCATAATAATGTTCCCAAAATAGTTATTTATTTGTTTATTTTCTCTTTGTGTTTTGTTGTTTTTATTTTTTCTCTTCTTTTTTATAAAATCTTCATTCACTTATATTTTAATCAGTATATGGTTATATTGCTTAATAGGTATAATAGTGACTGCTATATAACTTATTATCAGTTACTTCCCTGACAGCATTACTTTTTATAAGTTAAAAGTGTCACTGTTTGGATAAACGCTAATGCTGGGCAGAAATATGTTGCTTTTGAAATGAAGTATTTCAGTTAGGATGCATCATAAGACTACTTTAAATAAGCTTAAAAGATGTTCTGCCTTTGACCCATATGCACATACTGATATAGTCCAGTGAAAAAATATGTCTTAAGTGATATTTTGAGGCTATAAGTCAGGTGTGTTGTGGCTCCGGACATCCGGAGTTGAAAGATGCTTGTGACTAGCTTAGATATCCTGTTGTCTTTTCTTTTGTAGAGAAATAAGGCATAGCATGTTTAAAATGCAAAGTTTGATAGTTGTGAACACTACTTCGCAAACTAGAGTGCTCACGTGCACACTACATGAGTTTGTCACCAAGTAAGAGAAGGGAAAAGAAAAAAGAAAAAACGCATACCTTTTCCCGCTTGGTTCTCGAGACAATTTAACAGCCATAAACATCACTAGAAACTTGAGTTACTTATTGCTTGTCGCATTTACTTGTGTACGTCATCCCCTGACTCTTTCTAATTGACGTCTAGTCTGAAAATAAACTAGGTTCACATTTAAAGATACAGAAACCTAAATCCCTTCTAAGGAAACGTAAATAATATAAAAGGTTCATATAAATATACACAGATATATAATTTTGAAGCACTTTCAGTTTATGACTACTGATGTCTTTTAGCACCTTGATAGATAAGAACATATATCTTATTGTCTTTCTGTCAGTTTAGATTTCCAGTCATTTTAGCTATCCCTTATTATGTTTTATACAGCAGAGTTTAAAGAGCAGAAATGAATCATCAGCAAATAAAATCACTGCTGTTTTACAAATTCTCTAAAGAAACTAGTAAATGTCAAGCAACTGAGAGGTTTATTTTAAGGAAAATTGCCATTTCCCACACTGGTGCTCCTACAAAATACTACTAACGTCCTGCTACCAAAATATGCCCTCAAGTGGATAAATGGGATGCAACAAGAAGGTTAAATGTACATTTAGCAAATCAGTATAGTATACTAGATAGAGAAAGTAAAAGCAATAATTATATAAACAAATATAATAAGTAACATAACCCAATGTGTCAATTATACAATATTTATATCCCATATAGCTTTGAACTTTGTCGAAGCATCTGTGTTCTACACACATATTGTATTAAATCTAATTTGAGTAGAAGAGGGAGAGGCTTAGCCCACACCCTAATTTATTACTAAGGTACCATGCATTATGAACATACATTGTGGCAGGTACTCAATGAGCTATCCATCCTTAGATGGCTCATGCTGTTCCCATTTGCTCATCTGAATAATGACTGCGGCTGTACTCTTCTTATTATATTACCTGGCTGTGGCTTCACCCTTCTTATAATATTACCTGTCTTTTTACATTATCAAGAATGACACAATAGTAGTGTATGCGGGTATATCATGTTACTGTTAGTGTAAACAAAAATGCTTGACAATGCAATTGTAATTCTTAAACCTTTCTGCAGACAAATGTATTGTCTAGCAGTTGAGAGCCTGATTGTTCCTAATTAGCAGACCTGTATTTTCAAGTTTCAATATGACTACATGAAAAGATGCCAATATTAGTCTGCAAGTTTAGTAAGCCGTAAATTCATTGGGGATTAATTTGAGGGGACACTTATATTATAGCTAAAGCATTTGACATTTGATAAATGTATCATCTCAATGATGCGTTCTATCTAATCATTAACTATAAAACAACTTTTCTGAGAAATATTGTTGTAATGCCAGTTAATGATTTGAATTAAATATTTCTATATACAGTCATAAAGCAATTACCAGGATAAATAATACTCTTGCAGTGCATGGATCACCATAGCTATCCTCTGATGTTAAGAGGAAAAACAAGCTTCTTAAACACCTTTTTGACATAATAAAGGTGTTACCCCATAGTTTAAATACATTTTGTCTATTTACTGCAAAATGGGTTAGGAATTTTAACCTGTAACATTTTCATACATAATAGTTTAAATCTTAGCAGCTTCCCTTATTTTGATATGTTCTCCAGTATACTTTTATTCAGTCATAAGATTAAAATACTGGTGTTAAGTAAGTCAAAATTATATCTCCAGCACTTATTGTCAGCAGATAAACTCACTGGTTAAGTGTCAGTCTAAGCTGTAACAGTTAATATGTGATATACATAGATGCTTGCTTTAAAAATGTGGTCAAGTGCACTGCAGTTTTACCTCTGTACTGTGTCAGTTTTGATTATACAAAGTCCCTCTGAAAGTTGATAGAAGTGTTAACAACAAAACACTCAATCAAGTAACAACATTATAAGTAGTCTCTTGGATAAGGGAGATGTCTAAATTGTGATCTTGTTGTCTCCAGCCATGGGAATTATCTTTGAAAAGCTGAAAAATGCAATCAGAGAAACATATTTAATGTCTACTAAAGAAATATTAATATACTTGTACATTGTATTGCATTTCAGTTTATGTTAAACATGAAATATGATGTGATTTCAGAACTATTCATGTTTTTATTTCAATATGACTTTGCAAATATTAATTTAAACACTGGTTTTGGACTTGAGTAGTCTAAAACAATTGCACAACAATGGTATTGTATTATACAGTAATGTCAGTAAATAGTTTTCAACAGATGTATGAAATATAGTTATAGATTTTAACATGATGTTTATTAATACCCTAAATTATTTTGAAATGATACTAACTTAATCAAAATATTTGTACCTTTTTGAAACCTGATTAGAAATAAGTATTATTGAATTACAATAAGATGAGTAAAAAATATATGTATATATTTTAGCTGATTAAATTATCTTAATATATTATTCAATTATCTTTATTTAAAAACTAAGAGGATAAGAGAAACTGATCCAAATATTATTTGTGAGGGTAGAAAGTTTGTTTGGTTAGATTCACTAACCAAACAAAGAGGTATATTACCTCATAGTGATAGGGAATGGTTTTTAAGGTTAAGAAGTTTGGAAGTTCTTTGTTTTTTTTTTTTTTTTTATTATTCTATCACTTTGGTGTTGCTCAGAAACACGCAAAAATCATACAAGAAAAACTTTTTAAATTCTGTATTCAAGATGGAACTAAGAATAAACAATATTTACATAAACTCACACATAAAACAAACTCAAAACTAGGAAATTAAATGTTTATCCATAAATGTTAATGGTCTAAATAGTAATAAAAGGAGAAGCCTATTCAAGTACATAAACTTACATAAACCACAAATTGTCTTTTTACAAGAGACACACTTATTAGATAAAGATAGAAACAACTTAAATATTAATAATTACACAGTACTAATAAACTCTCAATACAAAACAAAAAAAAAGAGGAGTAGGTATACTACTTCGCAACTCAACTATAACACCTAAAATAATCACTACTCATCAAGATACATCAGGTATGTTTTGTCTAGTTTCAATAGAGTTAAATAAGAGAATATATACGTTAGTAAATCTATATTGGATCCCAGGACTAGGATTAAAAACAGTTAAACAGCATTTTGAAGAGATAATTCATTTAACTAAGGGTAGCCTGATATTGGCAGGAGACTTCAACTGTATAATGAATGAAAAAGATACAGATTCTAAATCCAAAAGAAGAAAACAACCTATCTCTAAAGCACTATCAAAATTTATGGATACATTGTATTTAAAGGATATAAATGAATTTGCAGAACCAGACTCACTAATCTTCACATTTTATTCTCATAGATATAAAACTAACTCTAGAATTGATAGAATATATGTTGCCAATGACCTAATAACAAAAATCGACAAAGTCAAAATCATAAATTGTCCCTTATCTGATCATAATGCCATAGTCTTTGAGATAGAGCTTACACCATTTTATTCAAATCCCATTACTAGGATACCTTCCTATATCACAAAATTGACAGATTTCAAAGAATTTTATGAAGAAACAATCAAAAACTTTCTAGAAATAAATTACACAGAAGATATTTCAGAAATATAAGTCTGGGATTCATTAAAAGCAGTTACAAATGGGAAGATATTATCCTGGTACATAAATAAAAGGAAGTTATGGAATAAAGATATGCTAGACTTACAAAACAAAGCAGATAAATTGAAACTGGAAATTTCAAAGGGTAATGCTACTCAAGTTCAAGAACTTACACAAATCAATAAGAAGTATACAGAATTGCTACATCATAAGATTATGATTAACTTAGAAAAGATAAAAATAAACTCATACTCTTCTAATTCAGCACACCTGAGATACTTTAATAGAACAAAAAAAAAATAATTAAATCTAAGCAAATAAAAGAAATATTTATTCCTAATACTAACAAAAGAGTTACGGAACTAAATGGTATTTTAGAAGCATTCAGACTCCAATTTAACATTGATAATTCCATAAATACTCAAGATACACCTACTAAGGATATAAAAAAATACTTAGAAAACAATATTCATATTAAATTAACACAAGAACAAATAGACATTCTAAACAAACCAATCAATATGACAGAATTAAAATCACAAATTAAAAAGCTCAAGACAAATAAAGCACCTGGCCCAGACAATATGCTACCAGAAATGTATAAATTAATACCCAATCAAGCCATATCTTTATTATTAAAAGTACAAGATATAGCCAATAAAGATTTGAATATACCACCCTCTTGGAAATATTCATTGATATCCCCAATTATCAAACCAGATAAAGATGAGAAGCAGTGTTCCTCATATAGGCCAATATCATTACTCAATATAGACTATAAGATGTTTATGGCTATATACGCAGATAGGATCAAACACTTTCTTCCTTTCTTAATTCACAAAGATCAAACAGGTTTTATTAAAGGAAGAAATACTTCAGATAATATTAAAAGAATACTAACATTAATAGATTATAGCAAACAAAGTCCTAGATTTAAATGTAATCTCATTAGATAATAATAAAGCTTTTGATTCGGTTAACTGGAACTTTCTTTCACTAGTTTTAAAAGAATATAACTTTCCTTCTAATTTTAATAATCTTATCCAAATACTATATGAAAAATCTACTGCATATGTTAAACTGGGATCATATAGATCAGGTCCTATAACAATAAAAAAGGGAACTAAACAAGGTTGCCCTTTATCACCATTGTTATTTGCATTACTCATAGAACCCTTTGCAAATCAAATCAGATCAAACAATAACATAAAGGACATTTGTATTAATAAAATGTTAAACCTTAAAATCCAACTCTTTGCTGATGACTTACTATTAACTCTCTCAGATGCAAATGAGTCTTTGAATGCTCTATTTAACTCCATGAATAAATTTCAAAATATTTCAGGCTTAAAATTTAATGAAAACAAAACTAAAATTATGCCCTGTAATTGTAAAAAAATAATAATATAAACAAAAGATTTTCCAAATATATAGTAACAGAAAGTAAATTATTATATTTGGGAATAAATCTACTCAATGAATTAACAGATTCTCTAATATTTAACTATAATAAAATACTAGACAAAATAGAACAAACAATTGGTTACTGGAATAAATATATCTTTTCAACAGCAGACAGATTATATCTTATTAAAATTATCATATTTCCCAAAATATTATACTTAATACAAAATTTTTCATTGCCACCTCCCAAATATATTATTCAAAGATACAATAAATTAATTTTAAATTTTCTATGGTTTCCAAATAAACCCCGTATAGCCTTAAATAAACATTTGCCAGATTGGGAAGATGGTGGAATTAATTTACCAGATATTGATTTATATATTACCTTATCTGTTATTAAAAACATAACGCTATGGTTAAATAATTCATACACACCTATATGGAAACAAGCCCATGAGCAGATTTACATATAAATAAATTATAATCACATACAAGACAACTTAACAGTAATACCATCACCCCTTATATGGATGTTAACAGATTATTTTTTAGGGAAAAGGAATAATATTAAAAAATTGTCATCAAACTATGTAAGCTCTACACTTTCAGTGTTCAAAACATATATAAACAAAATACCAAATATTAATTATTGGATTTTTCTTATTTTCCCTATAGCTTTTACACCAAATATTCTAGATACATTCCAAATATCTAAAATAAATATTACATTACATTACTCTTTTGGCATCAACTTATAGAGAAAGGGAACATTCTAACAAAGGAACAGATAATTTATAATTATAATATAAATAAAGACAATTGGATATTTTTACAAAATCTAAGGCATTTTCTTATAAATAAAATAGAACAAATGCAACCTTCAGTTAGACAAGAAGCTCCAAAACTCATTGAATACCTTATTCTTATCACAAAACAGCCTTATCAGGGTACAGGTTATTTGTCTAATATCTATAAAATTGTTAAAAAACAAAAAAACTATCATGAAAAATCATACTGGGATTCTTATACTTTAATAACCATCCTCCAGTTGAAGAAGAAAAAAGTAATATTCTAAAATCTTCCAAATTTTCTACATTATCAAAATACTGGCAATTATTCACTTGGAGATATCTACACAGAAGTTTCTATACACCACATAGGTTAGCCAAAATGTATTCTATTGAAGATCAATGTTGGAGATGCCATACCAAGATAAAAGCAGATTGGCAGCATGTTTTTTACAAATGTATATGTCTCAATATGTACTGGAAATCCATTAACTATTTTTTTCAGACTGTTTATAATGATAATTTTCAATTAAAGTCTTTAATTTTATTCAACTCTCCTATTCCAAACTGTGTACCAAAAAAAAGACACTAAAATCCTATGGTCACTATTGGCAATTTAACGTAAAATCATAAATATACACTGGAAAAATGAGGCTTCGCCTACGTTCAAGGAATTTGAGACTAACAGTTGCTCACATGGAAATATTAACAGTGAAGAAAAGAACTAAAAGATCTACTTCTTACTATTACTCTTGGATGAAAGTACTGGAAATACTCGAAAAGATCGAAGAAGATATATCATCTTATGTTTCTAACTATATAATATAGAATTTCAATGTTATTTGCATAGACACCAATGTAAATAGTTATATAATGGTTTGAAGTTAGTAATGTTTTAGAATTGTAAATATGTTATTTATCTTTATTTCATGTAATGTTTAAGACATCTTATTTGAAATAATAAAAAAAATATTTAGTGAGGAGTAGCGGGTATCAGAGGCTGCGAAAGCACCTCAATGAGTACTGGCAAACTGGCTTAGGAGAAGCGTCATCGGCAGTTTTGGACCTCAGTGGCCTGTCTCTGTCTTCATCTTTGCGGGTTTTTTTGAATCCCGGTAGTCGGATGGCTAACCGATGACATTTCTGGATAATTAAACAGAGAACCGAAATATTTAGAGGTGAAAATATACCGACGACGGTTAGTGCACTGATTAAATAAAGCACAAAACCGACAGCAAGGTACGTCATGGTCAGGGCCTAGGCAAGGAATACAGTACGAATGAAAATCTTTATGAAGTATTTGCTTTCCACAAGTAATGCAATTATTAACTTTTACTGACATCAGTAAGGAGCAAGAAAAAGTTTCTCCAAGGGGGTACTTAGCTTTAGTTGAAGACTTCGGATCTGAAATTCAAAAACGAAAATTTCAGGAGACGGCCAACAGATACTTGTGAACTGCTTCTGCTTCAGGCACCACACGGCAAGAAAGACTGATGTAATGGCGTTGGCTGCATGTTTTAAACCCCTGACGACCTGATGTCAGGATAGAAGGGACAGCAACCAACACAGGAGCCAACACTTTATTAATAAGGCCGACTGAGGGCTACATGCAAGCAGATAACCCAAATGTAATGAGTGCAACAGTGAAACACAAAGAACATCCAGTTGTTGAGCCTCTGCCCACTGATTTGGGGGTAGGTCTGGCCAACCATTTGGGGTTTGTAAGGTGTGGATGTGGGATCTGTATCCTTGGAAAACTATATTTAAAACCCATTTGTCCTGGGTAATGAGTTCCCAGTTTTTTGCATGCCTGGCGATCTTTCCCCCTAAGGGAGCAGGCAGTTGAGCAGGGCTTGAAAGGTTTAAGGTTAAGTCATTGTGACATTTTTCCATAGGCGGGTGTCGTACTACTTCCAGCTTTGGAAGTGGGAACCCCCTATTGCTTAGGCTTGTGAATACCTTGAGAATGTAGCCTAGGTAGTCTGCTGTTCCTGAGTTTGGACTGAGAAGGCCTGGAAGAAACGGGAAAGGACCAATTCTTAGAAGGCCAATGCTTACTAAATCTGGGAGGCTGTACTTGCAGGAAATATTTAACAGTTTGCATTGATTTATCGTTTTCCTCCATCTTTTTTAAGGACGACTTCTGCTTTGTTGCCAAACAGGCAGTCTTGGTTTAAGGGAGCATCTAGTAATTTAGCTTTAACATGATCTGGCAAATTTTCCTCCTTAAGCCAAGCATGCCTTCTAAGAACAGACCCAGAGACAGCAGCCCTGCAAGATGCTTCTAAAGAGTAAAAACCACATTGCAAAGTATGTTTACCAACTTGTTCAGCAGAATGCATTAAATCCTGTAATTCTTTATTTTCAGCACAGTCAGGAATCAACATAATTTTCTGTTTAAGTAGTCCCATAACATGCTGCTGATACTTTAACATATGAAACTGGCAGTTTAAGGTCCTAAAGAACAAAGTAGAAGTGTATACCTTATTACCCCATCTGTCCAAAGCCCTGGAATCTCTATCAGAGGGGGTAGAGTTTTTGGCAGTAGTAGCCTTAATGCCTTTAGGTCCTTGGGAAATGGTCTCTGGGTCCGCAGTAGGATTCGTGAAGAGGAACTTGTGAGAGTCAGGTACTCTAATACCCGTCAGGTTTCCTGGGAGCTGGAGGTAAAGTGTCTGGGGCCAGGCTAGATTCCAAGAAGGCATCATCTACAATGTCCAGGACAGGTGGGATAGCTAAAGGCCTGTGTTGAGGGACGAGTAAGACTTCCCTAAGCCTCTTTTTGGAGTCAGAGTAATCCTGGCTTTCCCAGCGGAAATGCTCCTGAAGAGTGTGCAAGGTTTCACCAAAAGAAAAATCTTCTGGAGGGGAAGCAGAGGGAATGCAGTCCTCTGCATCAGAATCCTCATAGATATATAAAGACAAATCCTGGTAATCAGAAGAAATAGAAATTTCAGAATCCTGATCAGAAGAATCAGAAGGAAAAATCAGTTCTAGGTCTCAGAAGGGTGAAGGCTGGCTTCCCTTAAAGTGATAAGGTCTTCAGCCATTCTTATCATTTGTTTTTTAGGCATATGGGCCTGACCATGCGGTTTGGACGTCGGTTTTCTAGGCATGGGTCGACTTTTAGGCCTTGAAGTAGAAGATAGCGTTGGTTTGAAATTCAAGTCAGTAGACCTGAATACACCCCCCACAGAAGCCAGTGCCTGCACAGCAGCTCCGGACCCATCCAAGGTAGAGACATCCGCAGGTTCCATGGTCGAAGCATCATCTCACGGCATACTCCGAATGGGTCTCAGTAGAGGCCAGCGAATCTGAAGTAGCAGATATCACGGGCTGCAAAAGCACCCGAGTACCGGCAAACTGGAGACTAGCTTAACGGAAACGTTGTCAGCAGCTTTGGACCTATGCGGTCTGCCTCCGTCTTTATCTTTACATTTTTTCGGAATGTCAGTAGTTGGATGGTTTACCGAAGCCATTTCAGGATAGTTAAACAGAGTACCAAAATAATTTGCCGCAAAAATAAACAGACAAATATAGTTCGGGGGTTGAATAAGGCACAAAACAGACAGCGAAGAAAGTCGTGGTCTGGGCCTAAGCAAGGAATGCAGTACAAATGAAAATCTTTACAAGATATTTGCTTTCCACAGGTAATATAATTGTTAACTTTTACTGACATTGGTTTAGAGCAAGAAAAAGGATCCCCAACGGGGTACTTAGCTTTTTTGAAGACTTCGGTTCTGAAACTCGAAAATGAAAATTTCAGGAGTCGGCCGACTGGCACTTGTGAACTGCTTCTGCTTCGGGCACCGCGCAGCAAGAATGACTGATGTAATGGCATCGGCTGCATGTTTTATACCCCTGATGACCTGACATCATGGAAGAAGAGACAGCATCCGATGCAGGGATCCAAGACTTTGATATTCAGGCCAGCTGAGGGCTACCTGCAGGCAGATAACCCTAATGTAATGACTAACAGTGAAACACAAAGATCATCATGTTACAGGTGGTAACAGAGCTACTTTCAACATATGCCTTGTTGATATATGGTTTCAAGTCCCAACCTATCCAATTCTGACAATAACTTATCTAATATTACCTTCTCCATTATTTATCCACAACATGAAAGTATACTTAATGGTCTATATGACTCTGGGTTTGTCCTACTCCCCTTTCCCTTAAAGACAGGTTTAATAAGTGCATGTCTCCAATCTTAAGGAAGCTCCCCATATTTATATGACCTAGTGAATAACACACATAATGGCACTAAGTTCCTGCTGAAGTGATCTCAGGTCATTATTAATTCCGTCTCCTTCTTGTGCTTTGTTTGGATCCAGTTTGGGCAGTCCTTTTTTAATATAATCTGATTTGACTCCAGTATCCGAGGCTACCTGGATGCCGCTAGGACAACTTATAATTTTATTTATTTTACATTTGTTAACTGGGGCAGTCCGACTGGACCAGGTCCATTTACAGCAGAGGCCTGGGGAGAAAGGCTCTACATATATTAACAGAAATACTAGAATTTAATGCATTGTCATAAAAAGCTGATAACATATAACAGCAAAAATCCAACTAGTAAAACAGGATACAACTCAGCAGCTGAACAGACTAAATACATTTAGCACTGAAAGTCATGACGTGCATCATGTTAAAATGAACTATCTATATTAAATGGATAAAGAAAATATTGGAAGTAAACAACTGTAGCATTTACATTAAGTAATAAGCCTTTCAACTTTCCACAGAGCTTAAGCAGTGTTTTTAGGTTATGCATGGGCAAAGCCAGGTGCTTATGAGATGTGATTTTAAACATTTGTGCAGCCAAACTGTTTTGTACAAGATTTTGTAAATATATCTATAATCCGTTGAGTCTGAGAATAAATTCTGGAATATGTACAGTTTATCAATTTGTATGTCTTTATTCCATCCAGATATTGTGCGTCTATAAAAAGGTTTCCTATTATGCTCAATATCTTTATATAAATTTTCTTCAAATTTTTCTTGATCCTGTCACACAGTATACTTAATTTCTTGTCCAGATTGTTTATTTCGATTTTCAACGTTACAGTTCGACCTATCTTCCATTTCTTAGATTTTTTGTCTCTCACCTTAATCAGGTATCTTTTTCTTATGTAAGTACATCTCCCTGACACTGTATGCCTAGATCCCAATATTAAACATTTTTTTTTTTGCAGTCAGTCAAACAATTTCTCTTTCAAAACTTTCCACATTCCATCTGCAGATTTTCCACTGAACACATCACTCCAGTTAGTTTTCCATAGCGACTGTTTTGCTTCCATATAATATGTAATTAATCTTCTGTGAATTTGTTTAGATTTCAGTTTGGCAGAATTATCTAGAAACAAATTAACCTTTATAACCCCATGACCACTGCACATCAGTGGTGGTTAAACTTGACTAGAAGTAAAGTACAGTTTTGTACCTACCATAAATGTAGATGTTCGAGGATCCACATTGCTGCAGTCCTAACACTTGGGTAGTCCGCTGTCCCAGTCGGCCCGAATACCAAAGTATATGGCTGACGTCGGTCAAGGCGCATTAGTCTGACGTCAGGACGTCAGGGTACAAATGCGCATGACCGACGTCATATCCTCAGTCTTTTCTTGCCCCAGATGTCAGAAGACCCTAAAAAGATAAGGCCAAAACCAAAAAACACCAAACACTCCTGCACCAAAAATATGTACAATATATACAAAATAACAAGAGTATAACCTCACCCACACAACCACCCCTAAACACAGAGGGAAGGAGGGAGATTGGACTGCAGCAATGTGGATCCTCGAACATCTACATTTATGGTAGGTACAAAACTGTACTATGTTCTTCATTCCACATTGCTGCAGTCCTAACACTTGGGTAGAATCCCAAAGCAGAGGTAAGGGAGGCTGGCAAATCATAAAGAAGCAGGAGCTGTCAACATGCCTTGCAAAATAGCTGTGGCAAAACCAGCCCTAGATTTAGAATAGAGAGGAAGGTGGTAATGCTTAGAGAAAGTATGCACTGAACTCCAAGTAGCTGCCTCCAAAATATCCTTAGTTGCCACCCCCCTTAGAAATGCTGTTGAAGTGGCAGTAGCCCTAGTGGAATGAGGCCTAATCCCAGCTGGAATCTCCTTGCCATGATGGGAATAACAAAATGCAATGCAAAACCCAATCCACTTAGAAATAGTTTGTTTTGACACAGGCTTGCCCTGAGAACTCAAAGCAAAAGAAACAAACAACTGCTGAGACTGCCTAAAATCCTTAGTCCTGCTTAAATAATAACGCAACTGCCTGTGTACATCTAAAGTGTGCAAAATCTTTTCCCCTTATTTTGGGGATCTGCATAGAAAGTAGGCAAATGAATAGTTTGGTTTAAAGCCACACTAGAAACCACCTTAGGCATAAAGGAAGGATTAGTACGTAATGATACCCTATCCTTATGGAAAATCAAAAGGCTCTACCGCCATAAGGGCCTGCAATTCAGAAACCCTTCTTGCAGAAGTAATGGCCAACAAAAAAGCAGTCTTCCATGACAAGTATTTCAATTCAGCAGTAGCCACAGGCTCAAAAGGTTGTAGAGTAAGTTTCTCCAACACAAAATTGAGATCCCAAGCAGGAGTAGGAGCTCTACGTGGGGGTCTTATATTCTTTGCCCCTCTAAGAAATTGCTTGAACAAAGGATGCGAAAACAATGGTGGGTCACAATCATAGTGAGCTGAAATTGCTGCAGCATGAATCTTAATGGAAGAGAAAGACAAACCTTTGTCCAATAACTCAGTAAGATATTGAAGAGCCACACTCAAATTAGGCTCAGAAATCTCCAAATTCTTCGCTGCACTCCAAAATAAAAATCTCTTCCATTTTTCTGCGTACACTTTCCTTGTACCAGGTCTTCTGGCTTCCATAATCACATTTAAAACTTGTTGAGGAAGTTGAGACCTGCTGTGTTTCAAAACAGAATATGCCAGGCTGTTAGATGAAGAGAGTGAAGCTTGACATTGAGCAGATGACCGTCCCTCTGAGACAACAGGTGCGGAATCAAAGGTAAAGGCCATGGAGGCTTCCTTACCAGACTCCTCAGTAATGGGTACCAGTGTTGCCGAGGCCAATCTGGAGCTATTAAAATCATCCTTGGCTTGTCTTGTCTGACCTTTAGGAGCACCTTTGGGAGAAGAGGCAGAGGTGGAAAGGCATACACATGAAGATTTTTCCAACTGAAAGAAAGAGCATCCACTTTCCAAGCTGTGTGATGAAATCTCTTTGTGCAAAACTTTGGCAGCTGGTGGTTTAGTGGAGAAGCGAACAGATCTATGTCTGGAGTTCCCCATGACACTGTCAATTTCCGAAATACATGAAGATCCAGTTTCCACTCGTGGGGATCCATGATTTGTCTGCTTAACACATCTGCTAAGGAGTTCTGTGTTCCCAGCAGAAACCTTGCCTGAAGAGTTAGTTGCAAGCTGAGCGCAGTCTCCCATAAAATCATTGCTTGCCTGCATAACGGGTAAGAATGTGTTCCCCCTTGTTTGTTGACGTACCACATGACAGTTGTGTTGTCTGTTAGAATCAACACCTGCCCTGGAAGAAGTAACTCCTTGAAAGCCATTAATGCAAACTGGACTGCTAACATCTCCTTCATGTTGATATGTAGATGCTGTAGTCTGGCAGGCCACTTGTCTTGTATCCACTTTCCATTTAGATGAGCTCCCCAAGCAATGTCTGAGGCATCTGTCGTTAGAATCTGACTCGCCTCTGGCCGGGTCACAGAGAGTCCCTTGTTTAGGTGACATTCCTGAGCCCACCACAAAAATTCCTTTTGAATGCAAGGTATTATTTGAATGACAGTGTCCAAATCCTGGCAGTGCTGTGTCCATACATTTTGAGATACCATTGCAGCTTCCTCATATGCAGTTTGGCATTGGGAAGCACCAGAATACAAGATGCCATGAACCCTAAGGCTTGAAGGACTGTCCTTGCAGTCAGCCCGGACTGAAGAGATAGTTGATGGAAGTAAAGGGAAAGATTCTTTTGTTTGTCCGGGGTTAAAAAGGCCATCTGGGCTGCTGTATTCAGTCTCACACCCAGAAAGCACATGTCTTGAGAGGGTACTAGACTGGACTTTATTTCGTTCACAGAATACCCTAGGCATCTTAGCACTGCTATCACATATTCCAAATGCTGTAAAAGGTCTTCCTTTTCTTGAGCTAGAATCAGGCAGTCGTCCAAGTAAGGATAGATTTGTATTCCTTTTAGCCTGAAGTAAGCTATCACTGGAGCCAGAACCTTTGTGAATACTCTGGGCAGTAGATAAGCCAAAGGGCAATGCAGAGAACTGATAATGGGAATTCCCAGCTCGAAAACGCAGATACTTCCTGCAACTTAGTCTGATAGGCACATGAAGGTAAGCCTCCTTGAGATCTAAAGTTACCATCCAGTGATCTTTGCCCAGCAGAGGTAAAAGCTGTTGCAACGTCAACATTTTGAACTTGGGAATATCCAGATAAGTGTTGAGGATAGATAAATCCAAAATTGGTCTCCACGTGTTCCCCTTCTTTGGTACTAGGAACAGGCGAGAATAAAATCCTAGGCCCCTTTCTGGCACAGGAACCGGCTGAATGGCCCCTATTTTGAGTAACAGAGAAATTTGCTTGTGAGCCTCTTTTCTTTGTAGAGGAGGAATGTCTGGCATGCCTTTGAAAGGAGGCAAGGTATGGAAATAAAACCTGTAACCGTGGTGAACGATATCCAATACCCATCTGTCTTGGGTAATTAAATCCCAATTTTCTTTGAAAAGAGCCAGCCTTCCTCCCAAAGGTGCTGCCAGTCGAGAATGTACTGGCAGCTGAAAAGGCAGGTCATTGGGTCTGTTTACGAAAGGACTGACCCCTGCCCTCACCAGAAGACTGAGCAGGTGAACCCTCTGTACTAGGCCTAAAAGAACCTTGAGCTCTGCCCCTACCACGACTAGACCTACCCCTAGACTGGGAATCATAAGCAGGATATGTCCATCCCTTAGTAGGCCAATTTCTACTAAACTTCGGAGGCTGAACCTGCAAAAAATCTTTAACAGTCTGCATAGACTTAGCCTTGTCCTCCATTTTCTTTAAAACTGCTTCCACAGGCGAGCCAAGCAACACGCCAGACTGTAATGGAGCATCCAAAATCCTTGTCTTAACATGCTCAGCTAAATTCTGGTCCCTCAACCAGGCGTGCCTACGAAGAACAGAACCAGTGGCAGCCACCCTCGAGGAGGCCTGCACAGCATCAAAACCACATTGCAAGGAATGCTTACCCACCTGTTCAGACACATGAACTAAATCCTGCAACTCTTTACACTCAATACCTTCCGCCAGAGCATCCACCTTAGACTTCAATTGTGAAAGGAGATAATTTTGATATTTTAACATGTGAAACTGGCAATTCAACGCCCTCATGGCTAAAGTGGAAGAAGTATACACTTTCTTTCCCCATCTATCCAAAGCCCTTGCCTCTTTATCAGGAGGAACAGGATTTTTAACAACAGAAGCCTTAACACCTTTAGGCCCCTGAGAAACAGTTTCGGGTCTGCCCTAGGACTCTTAAAAGATACTTATGAGCTTCAGGCAGCCTATAATACCTATCTGGTTTAACTGGGGCAGGAGGCAAAGAATCAGGGTTCAGGGAAGCCTCTGCAAAAACATCTTCCACCACATCCAGAACAGGAGGTATAGCTAAAGGCCTATGCTGGGGTAAAACAAAAATTCCCTAAGCCTCTTCCTGGAATCAGAGAAATCTTGACCTTCCCATTTAAAATGCTCCCTCATGGAATGAAGAGTCTCTGAAAAGAAAAATCCTCAGGAGGAGAAGCTGAAGGAGTAGAATCATCCACATCAGAATCAGAATAAGGAGGATACTCCTGCAAGTCTTCAGCCAAGACTCAGAAGCCTCGAACACTGCTCAAAACTCTCAAGCTCAGGTTCCACCCTAGGCCTCTTATCAGGAGGGGGCATAGAACCTCTAATCATAGTAATCAAATCTTCTGCCATTTTAAGCATATGTTTCTTAGGCAAAGATCCTGAAGAGCTAGGAGAAACCCCCACTGAAGTTAAACCTGGCCTGCCTCTCAAAGAAGCCTTGGAAACAGAAGGGGAGGCTCTAACCACCTTAGGAAGAGAGGGAAGAACAGCCACCTGAGAAGCCCCTTCAGCCTGGCCTACCTCCTGAGAGGACACATCCTGTAACAGTAAAGTCTCTCCCTGAGACTCCAAAGAAACTCCTGGCAGAACCTCCGGTTCCACTGAGCCTTCTAAAGAACCGACGTCCGGGACTGACGGTTCTTCCAACCTAGGCTTTGCTGCTTTGTCCTTGCGCTTTTTGGACGAAGCGGGCGTCGGAGCATCCGATGGCATTTTATAATTACAACGCTTCCCAAAAACTAACCTGGCACAGTCTAACCTTCTCTTTATAGTGCGTTTGTTAAATCTAGCACAAGAGCGACATCCAACAACGTCGTGCTCAGGCCCTAAACAAGGTATACACAAGGTATGGTAATCCCTATGAGGTATCTGTTTCCCACAAGAAATACAGTTATTCACTTTTTCTGACATCCGGTAGTAAAAAAGCAAACAAACTGGTGCAAGAAACTGGAAAGCAGCAACCCTGTAGCCGGAAAGCCAACTCTAACCAAAGGAATTAAGAATTCAAAGTAGCTTCTTTAACGCAAAAGTTTTTATTCTTAAAAAATAGCGTTTTCGCCGTGGCTCCTGCCTCAGCTTCGTCAGAAGAAAATACAAATGGAAACAGCTAACAAAAACATTTAAATACTCTCGTAGAGGAAGTGACAAAGCAAACCTAATCATGTGAACTTAATTAAAAACAATTACATAATTAAAAGCAAACCAAAATAAGTACTTATCCAAAACTGTTTGTACTAATATTAAAAATACATTCATTGTGTATTATAAAAGTGTTACTATTAGTAGTATAAAACCAATTTACAAAAGAACCTATCAGTATTACTACACAAGAAGTCAGTAACATAATGTTCTTAAAGAAGAAGTCTGAAACATTTACCTAAAATAACTTTTCAGCTTCAATATACATGAAATATTGCAATTCTCATTTAGGCCAACAGGTCTGAATGCATCTAGATTCAACTGCCAAGCTAATTCAGTACACTCAAGAATGGTTTCAACAGGACCACCCCTAATGTTAAAAGGTACCTGGTCAATACC
The DNA here is from genome assembly GCF_019279795.1 of Protopterus annectens. Lineage (NCBI taxonomy): Eukaryota > Metazoa > Chordata > Ceratodontiformes > Protopteridae > Protopterus > Protopterus annectens. Next base: position 458,140,652 of record NC_056731.1, read on the forward strand.
CATAAATCTGAATGAGTGCCCTGGGTTATTATTTTATAATACACAATGAATGTATTTTTAATATTAGTACAAACAGTTTTGGATAAGTACTTATTTTGGTTTGCTTTTAATTATGTAATTGTTTTTAATTAAGTTCACATGATTAGGTTTGCTTTGTCACTTCTCTTAGAGTATTTAAATGTTTTGTTAGCTGTTTCCATTTGTATTTTCTTCTGACGGCTGAGGCAGGAGCCACGCTAAAACGCTATTTTTAAGAATAAAACTTTTATGCTAAAGAAGCTACTTTGAATTCTTAATTCCTTTGGTTAGAGTTGGCTTTCCGGCTACAAGGTTGCTGCTTTCCAGTTTCTTGCACCACTTTTTCTGACATCCGGTTAAATACTGAGGCAAGAAAAAAACAAAATATTCCCCAACGGGGTACTTAGCCAACTTTGATTCGGTCTGAAACTCCGACTTCAGAAAATTTCAGAACGCCAACCTGCACTCGCAAAACTGCTTCTGCATCGGACCATGCGGCAAAAAAGACTGAGGATACGACGTCGGTCATGCGCATTTGTACCCTGACGTCCTGACGTCAGACTAATGCGCCTTGACCGACGTCAGCCATATACTTTGGTATTCGGGCCGACTGGGACAGCGGACTACCCAAGTGTTAGGACTGCAGCAATGTGGAATGAAGAACATCAGTAATGTCTTTAGGAAATGAAACTATGCAGTTTTAAAAGTTTTTCAGTGTCTCACTGCTATTTTTCTGCTGTGTTTAATATTTTCTAATATTTCCCGCTGAAATTAGGGTAGCCAATAGCATAGTCCAGATCCAGGCCTGCTGCTTCTAGAACTGTTTGTAGTGGTTTGTTGGTTCTGAGCACATTTTCCAGGCCATACTGGATTGGAAAGGGCCTGTCTTCACTTTTGTGAAAGCACTGTGTTTGAGTGACACCTGACTAATAAAGGTTGTCCGGTCTGGTGCTTTGGCATACGCATCCTCATTGGTCCTTTTGAATTTTGTTATTTTTTTTTCTTTAAATTTTGGCTTCTCGTATTTAGGCCCTGCATCCGAGAAGGTTTCTGCTCGTTTGTACCAAGCTGAAGTGAGTGAGCTACCAGACGACCAGAAGATTCTGAACTTCCAAAAACATTATCTGCCTATTTTTGTACTTATTTATACTATTTACTGCACTTTCTAATTGCCTGCCACCTACTTTTATACTTTTACTGTGTATTAAACTACACTGTTGTACTGCAACTGTCTGCTACACTATGCCTGTACAATTGAATTTTACTGCTGTTTTCACTGTTTAGCAAGCTTTTTGTTACCACTGTTAAGTATTTATTGGTATTTTTTCACTGTTTTAAAGCCATCTGTTCTGCCTGCTCTGGTTTTCCCCCAACCAGTACTTAATTAGCTGATTTGTTAACTGTTTAAATTATTATTTAGAGCCTCCTGTCTGATTTTCTGCTTTTAGACATTTTTTTCAGTGTCTAGCCATTTTCTAGCGTTTCCCCACGGAAACTAGAGTAGCTAGTAGCCATAGCATAGCCATAGCATAGTCTAGATTCAGGCCTGCTGCTTCTGGAACTGTTTGTAGTGGTTTGTCTGAACACGTTTTCCAAGACATCTTGGATTGGAAGGGGCCAGTCTGCACTTTTGTGAGGCAAAAGTGTTTGATTGGTACCTGACTGGTAAAAGGAGCCCAGTGTGGCCAGTGTAACGCTTGGAATAAGCACCCTCACTGGTCCTTTTGATTTTTGTTAGAGTTTTTTTTTCCACACAAGTTTTAGCTTCTGGTATTTAGGCCCTGCATCTGAGGTTTGTGCATCTTGCAGCACCGTGCACTGCTGTGAAACCGTGTGCCAAAGCCAGTTAAATTCAACAAAATTTCCCTTAAAACTCAGCCAGACATATCTATTCACTGAGCTCCTCCATGACTGTTTCTGAAAAGCCACCCCTACTGACGAGAGTCTTCAACCTAGCATTATGGACAGATGGACTAACCTTGTTTCTCCTACCAACCTGGTTGGCTTGGGTCGCGAGGCAGTGTAGCAATTCCTCATGTACAGACAACCCTCTACTAATAACAGTCCAGTACAGAGTGGGAGTGATGAATTTACACGAAGAATTAGAATCCATTATCTCACTCCAAACACTAACACAGAGAAGGCTGTCAACTCACCCACCACTACAATTTCACATAGTACCACTACGCATACACATAATATGCATCAAACACACAAATCCACATATGCAGAGGTTCTCTCGAAAAACTTACTGAAACACCAGCGACCTCCACAACACAAGTCTGCTACGGCTAACAGTCTCCACAGCACCCATGACACAAAGCAACATCAGTGTCTCACCAAAGTCTGTAAGGCGTAACACTCAAAACCAAGTTTTCTTGTCATCTGAGACTCAATAGTGAGACACACACATCCCACTTACCAAGCTGGACAAGGAGAAAGTCATGGTCAGCTGCACCGCTGGTGACAGAATTCACCAAATCACACATGCACTCAGGTCTCTCAGCAACGAGTACTGTTATGACTCTGTTATATTTCATGTTGGTGTGAATGACCAGAGATGCATCTCACTGGACTGTATGAAGAAAAACATGATCGAGCTTTCCAAGTGTGTGTTCCCAGGCAGGTATGTCCCTAGCCTTGAGCAGCATACTACCATGACCTACAATGCCACAGTATAAACAAAACATGATTGATTTCAATAATTGGCTTAGTTTTTGGTGTCATTCCAAGGGGACCCAGTTCCCGTCTGCCTGGGAAGCCATGGCTGACGAACCTAGCTGCTTTGCCAGAGATGGTTTGTAACTGGCACCCCTAGGCTTTCAGCCGCTGGTAAAGGCTCTCGCCTTCCCCATATTGCCTTTTTCAGGCAAGGTCTCGAAAACAACATTACCAACATGAAATTAACCAATCAGAACAAACTAAGAGTCATGCTGCTAAATATGCTAGGAGCTAAAACCAAAAACTGCACTCCCGAGCAGCACCTCTATCACTAGAAGATGTAGATGTCTGTGCAGTCACACAATCCTGGTTTAAGGCCTCGGAGAGTACCCTTGGCCCTGCAAGGCTACAATGCCTTCCACACCTGCACCTGTCGCCCTTGGGATCCCAGACACTGGCTAAGGCACTTGCCATCCCTATAGTGCCTTTTTTAGGCAAGGTTCAGATGACAAATTCACCACTGTAACAGGTACAAGCAAGCAAAATCTGAGGGTAATGCTACTCAATGCCAAGTCTAAACCTCAAAATGCATTCACTCGAGGCACTCCTTAAAATGGAGAACATAGACATCTGTGCAGTGACAGAGACCTGGTTCAAGGCTCTAGAGAGCACCCCCCTGCATTACCAAGCTGTAATTCATACCACACCTTTCAGCCACCTAACCTGAACGGAAACACTAAAGGTGGAGGTGTGTCCATATTCATTAAGGATATCCACACCTCCAGGCTAGTTGCTCAGCATAATGCATCCGAGATTATAAAAGTGCAACTAACTCTGGGGAAGACTGCAATCCAAACTGTAACTTGCTACAGATCCCCTACCATGCCCCATGATTCCCACTTCTCATTTCTTGATGCACTGGAAAATATTAGGGTACAATCCAACACCCTAATGGCGATTTCAACTACCCCACCATTAAATGGGAAAACTTACTCGTGTACCGACTCTTTTGCTCAACGTTTTCTGTAATTCATAAAATCCAACGCCTTGGATCAACTTATCCACACCCCCATCAGGGGCAGCAATATCCTAGACCTGGTCACTACTAACATGAGCGACTGGTGTTCCACACCAGAGGCCAATTCCCCATTTGTCAGATCCAACCACAAGTTAATCAGCCTAGACATCCACATCCCCACCCCCTAACCCCCATTAGGGAAACCACCGTAAAAAATATCTCCAAAGCCAACTTCACGCTTCTTAAGACAGAAGTGGCAAACTTCACGACACACATGCAAACGGACAACAGAGGTACGACTGCTGAATCCTACATAAATGCACTTTATAAGCACTTACATGACTGCATGGATTGTCCTATCCCTAACAGAACCAAGATACTATCCTCCAAAAAAAAAGCCAATCTGGTGGTCCCCTGCCATAAACAAACTCTGCAACAGAAGAAAGAAACTGTTGCAAAAAAGAGTAAAATCCCATGACTGGAAGAACTCCCTGGTCAGCCTCAGTAAGAAGCTGAGATCCCTCATAAAATCGTCCAAAGCTAGTTACGAAAACAAAATCACCACTGATTCTAAAGACAACCACAAAGCATTCTATAGCTATGTCAATCTAAATGGCATCACTCAGATCTGCTCTGAGTTACAGCACAGATATACAGAACCAACTGATATTGCCAACGTCCTGGCAGATAGGTTCAGTGCTAACTTTACCCCACCTCACCCCCTAAAGGGCCCATCTCTATACCGGAAGAATGCAAAGTTCCTGTAATCATGGCTGCACAGGTAAAAACCACACTCTCCAAAGCCAAGAACACAGCATCCATGGGACCTGACAACATCCCAGTCTGCATTCTACATAAACTAAAGAATGAACTGGCACCCCACCTAAGCACCATGTTCAATCACAGCCTCACCTCAGGCTTTGTGCCCACTGAATGGTGCACAGTGACCGTTATCCCACTCCACAAAGGGGGAGCCACCACGGACCCCAGGAACTACCGCCCCATTAGCCTAATGAGCCTGGTCTGCAAGGTCATGGAACTTATAAACAAATGCATTGGTAATCTCCAAACTCTGGACCCCACCCGAACTGGTTTGTAAAAGGCAGATCATGTCTCCTAAACCTGATTGACTTCTATGAAGCCGTCACCAAAGCTGTAGACGAGGGTAAGGTGGCTCACACAGCCTTTCAAGATCTTGCCAAGGCTTTTGACACCATCCCCCCACTATGGAATTATAGATAAACTCACTAAACTAGGTATAAATCCATCCGACTTCAGAACAGTGACAAGTGGAGTACCACATTGTTCAGTCCTGGGTCCTCTCCTGTTTGCTATCTACTTTTCTGAAGTACAGGCGAAAACAGAAGGTCTTTGGCTAATGAAGTTCGCAGATGACTGCAAACTAGGAGCCATAATTGAAACTCATAACGATGTGGACATCCTACAAAAGGGCCTCACTGAGACAGATGCCTGGTGTCAAAGCCATGGCCTCGAGCTCAATGCCTAAAAGTGCACTGTCATCCACTCTGGTAAAAACTCTGTACCCATGAGCTACCACATAGGTGGTAGTCTACTTAACACCGAAAGTGTGATAAGAGATCTTGGGACACTGGTGGACAGTAGTCTCTCCTTTGATAATCACATCGCCACAGTAGTCAGGAAATTCTTCTATGTGGCACACCTCATCACAAAAGGTTTTTCATCCAGGAAAAAAGAGGTCATTGTTCCCCTCTACTAACAACTCATTAGACCCATTATAGAGTAAAACGCCCTTTTTGGTATGTACCTCACAAGACATCTACAACAACTGGAAATGCCACAAAAATACCTCACAAAGAGGATTACCAGCCTCAAACAGATTCACTATGCAGACCATCTAAAAAACTCCAGTTTTACTCCATCGCATATTGCCTACTCAGAGGTGATCTCAGCCTAACATACAAAACTATGTCAAACCCAGAGCTGTTGGACATGCTCCAATTAAAGAAATCCCAATCCCTATGAGCTACACGCTCTAGGGACCTAAACCTTGTCACCACAATAAACAGAACATGCTGGAGGGATAGATTCCTGTCCCAGAGACTTCCCATACTCTGGAACACACTACCTATCTATATCAAACAAAGCTCCTCATTAACACTCTTCAAGAAGAATCTTGATGATTGGTTGGGAAATAGGAAATTCACTCCGGGGATCACCTCTCTGGCTCTGCTCAACAGGGGCACAGGAAAATAATTTAAATATAATAAATAATAAATATATATATATATATATATATATATATATATATATATATAATAATAAATATAATAATAAATAATCACCAACATGTCAAACAGGTGCACTGCAGCAACTGTTGGACGCTCATTAGTTGAAACTGACCACAAATAAGTCATCTTCGAACTGAAACTAACACCAGAACTCACAAAAGGTGAAATCTGACCAAAAAACTTCATCAAGGCAAACTATGCTCTCCTAGGTGAAGGTATAAATGCATTCCAAGCTCCACTCCAAGCAGAAACTGGAAACTATGCCAAAGTTTACACTAAAACCCTGTACAATCACTTGCATAAGTATATAAACTCGGCTGTACCAGACAGAATCAAAGCTAGAGCCCCAAGTAAAATCAAGCTGCCATGGTGGACTCTCAGCATCACCAAACTCCTCAATAAACGGAAAAAGTTGCTGTCCAAGAAAACAAACACAAGGATCCAACAATGGAAAACTGGGAGGGTGGCCTAATGGTCAAGGTGTTTGCCTTACAAACACAAGGTGCAGGGTTTGAGTCTCACAAGGGATGATTGGCTAAGCTTAAAATGGCTCACAAGGGCAATTAGCTTAGTACTAATCTATGAACCTATGAACCTTTTAAAAACCACCCTCCTCAGCCTTAACAGGCAAATAAGACAAATTGTCAAATCCTCCAAGAGCTCCTTTGAGGGAAACCTAGGAAGTACTGCTCAGGAAAACCATAAGGCCTTTTACAGCTATGTACATAACCTAAAGGATAGAACCAAAGCATGTGCAGAGCTGGTGGCCAACAGTACCACACACATTGATCTCACAGAGACAGCAAACCTGCTAGCGGAGAAGTTTAGGGAAAAGTTCACTCCCTTATCCTATTCTATCTTACAACAAACCCTCATCCAAACTTCTCCCATACCTTACATATCTGAAGAACAGGCCCTCAAAGCCCTGTCCAAGGCAAAGACCACAGCCTTATGAGACTAGATGACATCCCAGGCTGCCTTCTAAACAGTCTAAAACATGAACTAGCATCACCACTAAGTACCCTTTTCAATCATAGCCTAACCACAGGCTTTCTTCCTGCAGAATGGAGAACAGCTGCAGTTATTCCCCTCCACAAAGGTGGCGTAGCAACAGACCTGGGGAATTACAGACCCATAAGCCTGACCAACCTCATCTGTAATGCCATAGAATTTATCATTATGGATCTCATAAAGACATGGGTGATCACCAAACCCTGGATCCTACCCAATTCGGCTTCTTGAAGGGCAGATTCTGCCTGATAAATCTAGTGGATTTTTTGAAAGTGTGGCTAAGGCCATTGATGATGGCAAATCTATGCACATTGCATACCTTGATTTGGCAAAGGCTTTCAACACAATCCCAGATTCATGCATTACCGATAAACTTAGCAAACTGAATGCAAACCCCTTTGGTGTAAGACTGGTTGCCAACTGGTTCACAAACCAGACACACTATCAAAGTGGGTGACTCCACATCAACCAGCAGACCTGTTACCAGCGGGGTGCCACAGGGATCAGTGCTGGGCCCCCTACTGTTTGGTATATACTTCTCATGAGTTCGGGTCAAAACGAAAGGGTTCCGCCTGACCAAGTTTGCAGACAACTGCAAACTAGGTGCGATCACTGAATCCCCAAATGATGTCCATATACTCCAGGATTGTCTCACACAGACCAACAACTGGTGTATTAGTCACAATCTCAAACTGAATGCAAAGACATGCATCATCATTCCCTTCAGCACAAATAACAATGTCCCTTCACACTATCAAATCAACAGTACTCTAAGTACCCATGAAGTGGTAAGGGACCTGGGATCACAGGCTGACCACAACCTTAACTTCAAACACCACATGTCTACCAGTGTACAGAAAGCTTTCCACGTAGCTCACTTGATTAGTAAAGGCATCACCCTGAGAGCAAAAGAAGTTATAATCCTCTATACTTGGCACTTATCTGGTGCATAATTGAGTATAATGCCCCATTCGGTATGTACCGTACTAAGCAGCTACAGTAATCAGAGAGACCTCAGAGGTTTCTAACAAAGACCATCAAGGGCCTCCAGCATATGCCTTACATGGCCCGACAAAAATCCCTGTCACCTTACTCCATATCATAGGCCTAAAGACCAACCTAAGATCCAGACCTAATGAACTCACTTGCACATCTGTAAATAAAATGAGTCTAGGGCTATACATTTCAGGGACTTAAATATGGGCTGCGACTCAAACAGGACATGCTGGGGGGACAGATTTATCTCCCAGTGACGGTCACGTTTTTAGAACAGGCTACTGATCACCTCTATGACACTGTTCAAGAGGAACGTGGATGAGTGGATGGTGCACCGTAAATTCTTACCGGGATAGCACCCACAACTCTCCTAGATATGGGCAGTCCTCACTAAATGCACTAAATGCAATCTTGGGTACTGACTAGTACCTGTACGTTATTACAATTGTTGTTCCTGAACGTATGCTGTGAATAATTTCCTTACTGATGTTGTCAAATCATTACTATTCCAGTCTGTTTCTGGTAAATTTAAGTCCCCAGCTAATATTATACTTCCCCCTCCTGTGTTACATGCAAGAAATGTATGATTCCTCTAGGTCATCTGCACTTGACTTTGGTGGTCTACACTCTCCAACAATTGTTATATGCTCCAGAGTCACCATTATTGCCAGTTAAATCTATAGTTTTGGTGTATCAATGATTATGTAATAATCACATGTCTCATAACTATCTTTAATCCCTATCATAACACCTCCAACTTGATTTTTTGTTAGAATGTCTGTACAATAAAAACATTTATACCCTGACAGAACTGGTTTCCAGTCATTCCTCTTTAACAATGTTTCACAAACATCAATCTTGTGGGAACGTAGCAAATATTCCAATACAAAAACTTAATTAATAATGCTAAAATTAACAACCATCAGTGATGTATCTAACTGTTACATTTTCAAACTGCCAAAAATCCTGCCTAGAGTTTGTCAAATATCGAAAAATATTTTTTGCAAAAATTATCTTTCCTGATCTTGACAAATGCACACCATGCTGTCTGAACACGTGTCCCCAAAACTAGGCTTGGATGCTCTACACACTTTTTTTTTTTTATATAAACAGGACATTTTTTTCATGTAGGTATTTACCCCCTAAATTTTTTCATTCATGGTGACCTGAGTATCCCTTTCTGTGTGTGATTTGTGAAAAAATACATCCCAACGCCAGTACAAGCTATACTATCTATGAGGGTTGTAAGTTCCCTACAAACAGTGTCCTTGCGGGTGACATTTGTACTGACATGAATAAAAACAGATTCATTATTTCCTTAACATTAAGGCATCCCAAGGCTTGTCTCATCTTCTATTTTTGTGCCTGGCAAGCATACCACTAGTCTGTGTTTATTTTCTTCTCTGCAAAGTTCCTCTAACTGAATCTCCAATTACAAGAATATCTTTTCCTGACCAGATCTGAAGAATCTTCAACCTCTAATTCAGTAATAACTGCTCTATCAATTGTTACAAAAGGAATGATCTTCATCACCATTAATCTTATTAATCCCACTGTTTTCACTGCATATTACATTTGCAAGCATGTGATTCTCATCCAGCTGGCTTTGTACATCCACAGCGTCAGCATGAAGGTTATGAAGCTGTTTATACATTACAAAATTAATATTCAATGCTTTTATTTTGGCTTGTACATTCCAGTTTAAAGCTTCAAACTGAATAAATGCCATCAATGTAAAGATGAGTTTATCATGAATAATTTGCCATTTACAGTTTTCTAGTAACACTAACAGTTTCAGAGATATGAATATCTGAACTGCAAGGTTGATTACTTCATTTTGTAAAGGCTTAAGCCACACCTACTGGGAGTTAAAGGTACACACTCAAAAAAGCTGCACTGGAAGAAAATTGTTATTTGACAATGCTTCAAAACTGTCCAGTCTTTTCTTAATCTCTATGAATCTCATCAACAGTTCAGTCCATGGTACAGACTCACCAGAATACAAAGTACTTACAGCACTGGTAGACACTACTACCATTGACTCCTGGTTCACTAATCACAAGATGGATAGCCATAATTGTCCAGTCTTCTAGAAGAAATTTACATGTTTTCAGATTTCCTATCTTGCTGTCATTGTCTCGCAATTTTACTCTGAGTTTTAAGACAACATGCTGCTTGATCTAGAATATCCTCAGAATCCCCAACCACCCATATTAACCTGCATGCATTTAAACAAATCATATCCACCCCTTATCAGGATAGGTAAACCCAACCAAAAAGAAAGTATACTTGACTGGGTATTCGCATAAACAGTCACCCCCCAACTGTACACCTTTGGTACCCCCCTTAATGGCCTAAGCGATCACCTTCTCACATATGTAATTAAGCACAAAACCATTCATTCCCAACAACCCTTACTCAGAAAGGTTAGAAACAATAAAAACTTTGGCCCTGCCAAATTCCAACAAGAACTAAACTCATGTAATTGGTCTATTCTAAAACACCTCCCCTTACGGGAAGCAGTAGCATACTTTAACAACAAATTCCTTGAGATCCTTGATTTGCATGCACCTGTTCGTTCAAAGAGAACCAAGGCAAAAACTGCACCATGGCTTTCTGTAGAGTCTAAACTCAAAATTACCCTTAGAAACAAAGCATGGGCTTTTATGGCATTCTTCTAAAGACCATCAAGATCACATTAAATACAGGCAATCCAGGAATGAAACCAAAAAAATCAATTTTACAAGACAAAAAACAATACTACTGTAATTTACAGACAGTAAATCAAAATAACCCTCAGAAGTTTTGGGCAGGTTTAAATAATCTACTACATCCTGGACAAACTTCAACCCCAATCCCTGCTGCTACTATTGATAAAACCCCCGAAGATGTTTCTGATAGTTTTAACCAATTCTTTACTGAGACAATTCAAGCCCTAGCTAGCCAACTACCTCCTAGCTCCCCTGGTCCTAAAAGTAGCACCCCTAGAAACCTACTCGCGTTCAGCTTCCAATCAGTCGCCACTTCACTTATCCGTACCTTGATCAAAAAATTAAAACCCACTACACTTTCTGCTGATCAACTCCCTGCCGAGTACCTACAAAAATCAGCTGATGCTATTGCTTACCCCGTCTCAATACTAATCAAATGAACCCATAGTAGAAACTAAAATTCCCACCATCTGGAAAATATCCTATGTAATCCCACTTCACAAAGGAGGCAGCTCTACTGAATTCTCCAATTATAGGCCAATAGCTATACTCTCTCCACTTGCAAAGATTATGGAAAAATGTATTCATAGACAACTCATGCACCACCTAATCCAAAATCGCCTTATGGCAGACACTCAGCATGGCTTCCGTCCTCATCACAGCAGTACTTCAGCCCTTCTAGCCTTTGCTAACACCATAAACCATAATCGCAACAATAATTATATATCCTCAGCCCTCTTTTTGGATCTTTCCAAGGCATTCGATATGGTTGATCACCAACTTTTAATCCACACCCTGCAAACATTCTGTCTAGATACTGGAGCCCTCCAATGGTTTCAATCCTACCTGAATGGTCGACAGCAGGCTGTCCTCTGGCAGAACAAACTCTCTAACCTTCTACCTAACACCCTTGGAGTACCACAAGTTTCTATACTAGAGCCCTTGCTGTTCTCCATCTTCATTAACAACCTTTATACTGTCATCCCAAAAGTCAGCTGTATCCAATATGCTGATGACTCTAGTCTGATTTGCTCAGCCACATCTCCAGTAGAGTTATGGTCAGCTACTCAGACCACCTTTAATACAATAGAAAACTGGCTTTCTGAACATAGTCTGATCCTAAATCCCAAAAAAACTAAAACGCTGTTATTTTCACCAACACGTAGGTCTACTGCTTTCACCTTTACCATAAAATCAAATTATGGCACAATAATCTCCCCTGACCCATCTACAAAACTATTAGGTGTCATCATAGACAATAATCTAAAATTTGACATGTTAACCAAACTATCAAAACCATCAATAAAAAACTAGGATTACTTTACAGAATAAAAGCCTTCCTAACCCCTCCAGCTAAAATTGCCATAGCTCGCTCTCACCTTCTTTCAACCCTTCTGTATGCATCCCCCTCTACTCTCTAATTTAAACAAGACTGCCCTTAAACTCTCAATTTGCTACAACCACGTTGCCAGGTTTGCCACTGGGCTGCCTTTTAGGACACATCATTGCATCAATCTAAATCAGCTTGGGTGGCTTGAACTACCCAGCCTAATCCCGTATAACCAAATGATTATGGCCTATAAAATCCTCTATAATCCAGACAATACTCCTGCACTTAAAAATATTATCACCCCCTATAACAATCCAAGATCGCTTCGATCCTCTAACAAACTACTAATTCAGACTAGCAAAATTAATAACACAGCCGATGATTCTCTCTTTGCAAACTCTAAGTAGATCCTGGAACTCTCTTCCAGCTGATATTACCTTACTTTCCACCTTAGGTCAATTTAAAACTAGACTCGAACAACATTTGTCACTTAACTGGCTATGTCAATGTATCAAGCCTGGCTAACTCTCTCTAGAATGTGCAAAAATCTGTTAACCAGTTTACTGTGTAATTTAATTTAATCCTGACTTGTGCTCAGGATTAACTGTAACCTGTGGAACTTGCTTACGTAATCTCTGTAAATAGTCTGTTTGTAATATGTAATGCTGTATCTGCTTACCCTTGGAGCTTTTCTCCCCGGGCCTCTGCTGAAAATAGACATGCATCCAGTCGGACTATCCCAGTCAACAAATGTAAAATAAAAAAAAAAAAAAAAAAAAAAAAATGTAACAGACCTGGTTTTGATTCCCACAACCACCATTTGCCTAGTGTGCGACTCTGACAAAGTCAATTAACGAGACATTGCTCAAATGTCGAACCTGAAAAGGGACTGTGTGTCTAGCAGGCTTAACCAGTTAACCAATAATTATTTAACATTTCAAATGCAGCAAAACAAATGGGGGAATTATCTGCACACAATGACACCACTGTCAGAAGTCTAGACAAAACTATTTTATGATAAAACATGAAAAATATAACTTTCATTATCATGGGTTATATTACATGAAGTGTACTAGAATCTAAATATTCTCTACAAACAATACATGGGAAGTTATATTCATACAATTTAAAAAAAAGTAAAATGACAGGCACAATATACAAATACTGAAGATAAATCTTTTATCAATGTTCCAAATGTTAATAACAAAAGGTCAACAAAAGAACATTAACAATGGAACGTAAATGCTCCAAGATAAAACCTTGGGTACTTTTCCATTATAACCCTACCACTTTGCATGGCTCTGTGTCGACGGTATTGATTCACACAAGCTGCTTGCATCATTTTCCCCAGCCTTTTCAAGGAAAAATCCTGCCGATAATTCAAAACAGTGCACTGAAATACTATCTTTGCATGAGAGTTGAAGTATTATGACAGAAGCATAGCTATACACAAGGTCACGTCTGTCCTGACATTTTTATTCAGTGTCGAGCGCAGTATTTCTCACTCAGTTATTTCACTTCAGGAAATGCATATTCCATTACATACATTCCTCCTTTAACAATCTTATGTTTTCCTGTTCAAGCTAAATAAATACATGTCCCGGACAGCCCATCCTTACAACTAAATAAAACAGTCATACCCAAACAATGAGAAAACTTCCCTGCTGTCAAGCACCAGACAATTCAATACCTTCAGAACACAACTCTCCCCATCCTCAATATATATATATATATATATATATATATATATATATATATATATATATATATATATACACATACACACACACATACTAAGAAACGAACAAAAGCTATACTACAGGCCTTACATACTTTCAGAGAGTACTCCAAGCAGAACAAATACCTCCAGACCCACGAGTGGTTTCACCATGTCAGTGTTCACATGAATTTTAGCATGCCCCATGAAGGCAGCGCACACAGAAGGCTAGGAGTGGACCAACAAGGTATTTTACCAGAAAACACAACAGTGTACATACCCTCTCTCATAACAGCTTCAGTCCATGGAGACAGAGAGAAGAGAGTCACCGTGAATGTAAACACTGCTTTCAGAAATATACATCTACTGCTAATTCAACAAGGCTCGAAAAGAACCAGTTTGAAAACACAACTTACCAACATCATATCGGGAAGAGAGTCAAGTCAGTAAATCCCTGTACGTAAATAAAGAACCTGTACTATAGTACCCCTCACAATTCCATAAGCGGAATTTACACATACCACCAAAATACAGCAGCGCAAAGTGGTAGGGGCTTAACGGAAAAGTACCAACCCTTGCAGCATGCAAATATAAAACAAGCTCCTTGCACACTCTACACCCTCTCTGTTAGTCATATATTTGGAGATTGCACAATACTAGGAAAAGGGCATATTCTCACAGTTAGCTAGACTACAGCCTGTATAGTGGTACTGACTGCAAACAGCATCAATTACTTCTAACCATGTATCACTGTCCTGGTAATCCCTGCCTTTCTCATCACATCACTGTGAACTGGACATTATTGCCAAGTCATATTTAATGTTAGACAACACATCTCTCAAACATTGCTTGTTTTGACAGACTAACAACTTACAAATCATAACTTCTTGTTTTCCTTCTCTGGATTTAACTAATACTCCTATACATTTCTTGTTTTGCAGTTTACTGTCTAAATGTCAGATCAGTCTCTCTGAGTGGTATTTACGCTGCTAAATGAACACTTCTCATCTAAGGTCCAAACAGATTTTTGTAGCATAGCATGACCCTGTCTTCTACAGTTTCATTCACACACACACACAAAATCTCTGAGGCGTAGTCAATTTTGGTGAACTGAATGTTTCCAGAAACACCTTCTGGTGGAGGCCCATGGGATATATGCAGATGACCCCATGAGGACATGCCATTGTTTTAGCTAGATGGCTTGTGAATGCCTACAACTTTTTACTTTAAGCCTTTAAGAATATTAAACCCCACAAGCTGTAGACATGCATGTTTTGCAGAGAAAGGATAGTCTGTGGTATAAGGAATGGTGAAAAATAACCAAATAAAAATAGTTATGTACTTAACATAACTTGGTATCTGTGTTATCCTATTTCATTATTCATCATGTCTGGGTTTTAGATCCGATGTCAGATCCGAACCAGCACTTTAAAGAGTACATTCAAGGATCAAGCTCCTCTCACTCCCATAATTCCTTTCTACCTTTTAACCCATAGATCAAGTTTGCTGCAAAGGATAAGAAAACATATGGACACAACTATCCAACTAAACAGATATCACAGAACTACAGGAGCTGGTAGCTCAAGGGCCCGAGACTCCAGTCTTTCCAAAACCACCAGAAACATGGAAGGGGGACCGGAAGTGATGGATAATGAAATAGGATAACACAGATACCAAGTTATGGTAAGTACATAACTATCGAACAGTTATCCATTTCATTATTTATCACATCTGGGTCAGAATCCCCAGCTACTAAGAACCCAGGTGGCCCCAGGAAAGGAAATGCCTGAGCACTGTGGAACCAAAGGATGCTCTGTTTCTGGAGACCACATCCAGTTTATAATGAGCAACAAAAGTGTGAGGAGTGGACCACGTGGCTGCAGCACAAATCTCATCTAAGGACAACCTGGCTGAGAATGCTGAAGTAGCAGCCACTGAGCTAAGAAAATACATCTCAGAGTAAACCAGGGAAATACAATTACAGATCCATTTGGAAATTTTCAATTTTGAAAAGTACAGTTTTGTACCTACCATAAATGTAGATGTTCGAGGATCTACATTGCTGCAGTCATAACCTGTGGGTAGTCCGCTGTCCTCGGTCGGCCCGAATACCAAAGAGTTAGGCTGGCGTCGGTCATGGCGCCCGGAGCTGACGTCAGTACGTAGTAGTACTTAAGCGCATGACCGACGCCATATCCTCAGTCTTTCTTGCCCCAGATGTCAGAAGACCTTAGAAAGGAAAGGCCAGAGTAAAAATAGTAAATACCCAACAACCACAAGTGAGAAAATAACAATTATCCCAAAGGAAAAAACAGCAACCCCAAACAATAGAGGGGAAGGAGGGAGGGAAAATAGGACTGCAGCAATGTAGATCCTCGAACATCTACATTTATGGTAGGTACAAAACTGTACTATGTTCTTCGTCTCACATTGCTGCAGTCATAACCTGTGGGTAGAATCCCAAAGCAAAGGAAAAGGGAGGCTGGCAAACTAAAAAGCATTAGGAGCTGCTAACATGCCCTGTAACACTGCAGTGGCAAACCCAGCCCTAGACTTGGAATAAAGAGGGAGATGGTAATGCTTAGTAAAAGTGTGTACTGAACTCCAAGTAGCTGCTTCCAAAATATCCTTAGTAGCTACCCCTCAAAAGGCAGTAGATGTGGCAGTAGCCCTAGTGGAATGAGGTCTGATCCCAGCAGGAACATTCTTCCCATGATGAGAATAACAAAAAGCAATACAATGACCAATCCACTTAGAAATAGTTTGCTTTGAAACAGCTTTCCCTTGAGAAGCCAGAGCAAAAGAAATAAATAACTGTTGAGTCTGCCTGAACTCTTTAGTTCTGCTCAAATAATAACGTAGCTGCCTGTGAATGTCCAAAGAATGCAAGATGTTTTCCCCCTTATTTTGGGGATCAGCATAAAAAATAGGCAAATGAATGGACTGGTTCAAGGCCACATTAGAAATCACTTTAGGCATAAAAGTAGGGTTAGTACGCAAAGACACCCTATCCTTATGGAATACCAGAAAAGGTTCAACTGCCATGAGTGCCTGCAATTCAGAGACCCTCCTAGCAGAGGTAATGGCCAACAAAAAAGCAGTTTTCCAAGACAAAAACTTCAGCTCCGAAGTAGCTGCAGGTTCGAAAGGAGGTAAAGTAAGCTTCTCCAACACAAAATTGAGATCCCACGAAGGAGTAGGAGCTCTACGTGGGGGTCTTATATTTTTTGCCCCTCTAAGAAATTGCTTAAACAAAGGATGAGAAAATAAAGGAGGGTCACAATCATAGTGAGCAGAAATAGCTGCAGCATGAACCTTCACAGAGGAAAATGACAAACCCTTGTCTAGTAATTCAGTGAGGTATTGTAGCGTAAAACTCAAATTAGGTACTGAGACATCAAAGCCCTTGGCTGTGCTCCAAAGAAAAAATCTCCTCCATTTATCAGCATAAACTTTTCTAGTACTGGGCCGCCTGGCTTCCAAAATGACATCTAAAACCTGTTGAGGAAGCTGAGACCCCACCGGCTCTAAAACAGAATACGCCAGGCTGTTAGATGCAGGGACTGCACCCTGACATTGAGCAAATGATTGCTCGACTGGGACAACAAGTGAGTGATCTGTGGCAAAGGCCCAGGAGGCTCCTGAATTAAACTCCTCAGCAGAGGATACCAGTGCTGACGTGGCCAATCTGGTGCTATTAGAATCATGCAAGGCTTGTCCCGCCTGACTTTCAAGAGTACCTTGGGAAGGAGAGGCAGAGGAGGAAAAGCATAGACGTGAAGGTTGTTCCAACTGAAAGATAGAGCATCCACTTTCCAAGCTTTTGGGTGAAACATCTTTGTGCAAAATTTTGGTAGTTGGAAATTTAGTGGAGAAGCGAACAGATCTATGTCTGGAGTTCCCCAAGCCACTGTCAACTGTTGGAATACCTGAGGATCCAATTTCCACTCGTGGGGGTCCACAATTTGTCTGCTCAATACATCTGCTAGGGAGTTCTGTGCTCCTGGAAGAAACCGTGCTTGAAGAGTGATGTGCAAACTCAGAGCAGTTTCCCACAAAATCATTGCTTGTCTGCAAAGAGGGTAAGAATGGGTTCCCCCCTGCTTGTTGATGTACCACATGACTGTTGTGTTGTCTGTTCGAATCAACACCTGTCCTGGTTGAAGTAGGTCCTTGAAGGCCATCAGGGCAAATTGGACTGCTAACATCTCCTTCATGTTGATATGCAAATGCTGTAGTCTGGGAGGCCACGTGTCTTGAATCCATTTCCCAGTGAAGTGTGCTCCCCAAGCCAAGTCCGAGGCATCTGTCGTTATGATCTGACTTGCCTCTGGTCGGGTCACAGAGAGTCCCTTGTTTAGGTGACATTCCTGCGCCCACCACAAGAATTCCTTCTGGATGCAAGGTATTATCCGAATGACAGTGTCCAAATCGTGGCAGTGTTGAGTCCATACAGTTTTGAGATACCATTGTAGCTTCCTCATATGCAGTTTGGCATTGGGAAGTACTAGAATGCAAGATGCCATGAACCCCAAGGCTTGAAGGACTGTCCTTGCAGTCAGCCTGGACAGTACTGATAACTGCTGGAAGTACAGGTGAAGAGTTCTTTGTTTGTCCGGGGTCAGAAAAGCCATCTGAGAAGCTGTATTCAGTCTCACACCCAGAAAGCACATGTCCTGAGAGGGTACTAGACTGGACTTTATTTCGTTCACAGAATACCCTAGGCACCTTAAAACTGCCATTACATACTGCAGATGTTGAAGTAACTTGTCTTTGTCTTGAGCAAGAATCAGGCAATCGTCCAGATAAGGATAAATTTGTATTCCCCTCTGTCTGAAGAAAGCTATTACAGGAGCCAGAACTTTTGTGAACACCCTGGGAGCAGTAGATAAACCAAAGGGCAATGCAGAGAACTGATAATGAGAAGTACCAGCCCGAAATCGCAGGAGTCTCCTGCAGCTGGGCCTGATAGGAATGTGAAGATAGGCCTCTTTGAGATCCAGGGTTACCATCCAGTGATCTTTGCCTAGCATAGGCAGAAGTTGTTGTAATGTTAACATCTTGTAACCTTGATTTATTATTTCCAACACCCATTTGTCCTGGGTGACCAAATGCCAGTTTTGTTTGAAAAGTGCCAACTTTCCTCCTAGAGGAGCTGCCAGAAAAGAAGGGTCTGGCAGCTGAAGATACAGGTCATTGGGTCTGTTTACGAAAAGGCTGACCCCTGCCCTCACCAGAAGACTGTGCAGGAGAACTCCAAGTCCTAGGTCTGAAAGAACCCTGAGCGTGAGCCCTGCCTCTACCACGTCTAGGCCTGCCCTTAGACTGAAAATCCGAAGAAGGGTAGGACCATCCTCTAGCAGGCCAATTCCTGCTAAACTTAGGGGGCTGCACCTGCAAAAAATCCTTGACCGTCTGCATAGACTTAGCTTTATCTTCCATCTTTTTCAAAACTGACTCCACAGGAGAACCAAAAGAACTTCAGATTGAAGAGGAGCATCCAAAATCCGAGCTTTAACATGCTCTGACAAATTTTGATCCTTAAGCCAGGCATGTCTGCGAATAACTGAACCAGTAGCAGCTACTCTGGATGAAGCCTGAAGAGCATCGAAACCACACTGCAAAGAATGTTTTCCAACTTGATCTGAAGCATGAACCAACTCCTGCAATTCCTTACACTCTATACCCTCAGATAAAGCATCCACCTTAGATTTCAATTGGCCTAACAAAAAGTTCTGATACTTCAGCATATGAAACTGGCAATTTAAAGCCCTCATAGCTAACGTAGAAGAGGTGTACACTTTTTTCCCCCACCTATCCAACGCTCTAGAATCTTTGTCCAAAGGAACTGGATTCTTAACCACAGAAGCCCTGACACCCTTCAGCCCTTGAATGATAGTTTCCGGGTCAGCTCTAGGACT
Organism: Protopterus annectens; assembly: GCF_019279795.1. Lineage (NCBI taxonomy): Eukaryota > Metazoa > Chordata > Ceratodontiformes > Protopteridae > Protopterus > Protopterus annectens. The sequence goes on from NC_056731.1 coordinate 458,160,305, forward strand.
CTTATACAAATATTTATGTGCTTCTGGAACTCTGTAATATCTGTCTGGCTTGACAGGGGCAGGGGGTAAAGAATCAGGATTAAGAGAAGCTTCAGAAAAAACATCCTGAACAACATCTAAGACAGGGGGAATAGCCAAAGGCCTATGTTGTGGTAAAAACAAAAATTCCCTAAGCCTTTTTCGAGAATCTGAAAAATCCTGACCTTCCCACTTGAAATGTTCCCTCATGGAATGTAAAGTTTCAGAAAAGGAAAAATCCTCTGGAGGAGAAGCAGAAGGACAGGAATCCTCTGCATCCGAATCTGAATAGGGAGGGTAATCCTGAATATCCTCAGCTGAGGACTCAGAGTAGTCTGAAGAATGCCCCATTCCCTCTAAATCTGTATCCACCCTAGGCCTCTTCTGGGGGGGGGGCAAAGATCCCCTGATCAAAGTAATCAAATCCTCTGCCATTTTCAACATATGTTTTTTAGGAACAGAAGCTGAAGAACTAGGGCTATGGCCAGTACCAGTAAGACCAGGCTTAGCCTTAGCATGGCCTTTAGCCACTGAGGTAGTAGGCCTAATAGCCTTTTGTAAGGCTGGAACTACAGATACCTGAGAAGCACCCTCGGCCTGGCCTAACTCCTGACAGGCCAACTCCTGCAAAAGTAAAGGTTCCCCCTGGGATTCAGCCGAGACCTCGGCCGGATCCACAGATTCAACCGGAGGTTCCATAGAACCGGCGTCCGCAACGGACTCATCCGGTTTAGACCTTAAAGATTTATCTTTACGTTTTTTAGCGGTAGCGGGCGTCGGAGGATCCGACGGCATGTTGTAGTTACACCGCTTACCGAAAACAAGCCTGGCACAGTCTAATCTTCGTTTAATGGTGCGCTTATTAAATCTAGCGCAAAAGCGACACCAGACTACGTCGTGTTCAGGCCCCAAGCAAGGAATACAGAGAGAATGATAGTCCCTATGTGGTATCTGTTTCCCACAAGAAATACAATTATTAACTTTTTCTGACATCCGGATTAACTGAGGCAAGAAAAGACAAAAATTTTCCCCAACGGGGTACTTAGCCCAACTTGGTCTTCGGTCTGAAACTCGATAATTGAAAATTTCAGAACGCCGAACGGCACTTGCAAACGCTGCTTCTGCTTCGGACCACGCGGCAAGAAAGACTGGGGATATGGCGTCGGTCATGCGCTTAAGTACTACTACGTACTGACGTCAGCTCCGGGCGCCATGACCGACGCCAGCCTAACTCTTTGGTATTCGGGCCGACCGAGGACAGCGGACTACCCACAGGTTATGACTGCAGCAATGTGAGACGAAGAACATCTGCCTGGTCATGTCTATTCAAGAAAAAAGCTATGAATAGCTGCTCAGACTTTCTGAAGGATTTAGTCTTGTGTAAATAAAATCTCGATGTACATCCAAGGTATGGAGAAGATATTCAATCTTATTAGAGTGATTAGGAAAGAAAACAGGCAACTGGATATCCTGGTTGAGATTTCTTTCAGTAGCTATCTTAGGCATAAATGAGGGATTAGTTCTCAAAGTCACTCTGTCCTTATGAAAAACAACATATGGTGCCTTTAGATAATGAGGCCCGTAATTCAGAAACTTTCTTGGCCCGAAGTAAAAGCCACCAGAAAAGCAGTCTTCCAAGAAAGAAATCTGAGATCACATGAATGAGCAGGCTCAAAGGGACTTTAGGTGAGAGACTGCACCATCAATGTCCCCAAGGAGGGGCGGGATCTTTAACTGGAGGCCGGAGAAGAAAGATGCCCTTCATGAAGACCGTACATAACCTCGAGGAAAAGGTGGGTTCAGTACTGACATGAAAATTAGAAATGGCCATCAACTGCAGCTTGATAGTAGAGAAGCTGGCTCCCCTGATAAAAAAAAAAGTTATAGTAAGAAGAAGGAAATCTGGTATATGAGCTGGAAAAGGATCAAGATCCCATTCCGCTGCCCAAGAAGAAAAAACATTTCCACTTACTATAGTAGACCTTTTGAGTAGAAGGCTTCTGCAAGGCCAATATAATTTTTCTGACTGGAGAAGCCAGCCTGAACTGCTTTACTATGACAGCAAGTGGAGAAACCATGCAGTCAAACGAAGTGACCGAAGACTGGTCAGTTGTTCTGATGGGTGAGAAATGAGATGTACAATGGGATCCAGTATCTGAGGGGGATACTTGAGATGAGATCCGAGGAAGGGGAACCACACCTGACGAGGCCAGAAAAGCGCAATGAGTATCATAGAACTCCTCAGTCTGAAGGCTTTCTGAAGCATTTTGGGAATTAATGGAAGATTAGGGTAAGCATATAGGAGACCAGGGGGCCAAACGTGAATAAAAGCATCCCTCGGGGACTGCCCCTCTGGGGGAATAAGGGCAAAGTACCTGCTTCATTTGTTGTTCATTGGGGATGCAAACAGACTGCAGCAAGGTTGGCCCCAACGGGCGAAAATCTGAGATGCCACTGATGGATTGAGGGAGCACTCTTGCAGAGTCAAGACAGACCTGCTGAGCTTCTCTGCCAAGATGCTGGACTCCCCAGGTATGTGCACTGCAAAGAGAAAGTGACTGGAGATCACTCATTCCCACACACTCATGGCCTCTCTGCACAGCAGATAAGATAGTGTTCCCCTTTGCTTGTTGCTATACCAGACCAACATGCTGTCAGCATGAATTGCCACTGTACCCAGAGGAAGGCAATCCTGAAAGGCTTGCAATGTGAGGAGGACTGCCCTCATCTCTAGAATGTTTGTGTGCAATCTGGTCTCCATGGGTAACCAAATGTCTTGGATGGTCCTGCCCTGAAAATGACCCCCTACCCCAACAGGGAAGTGTCCGTGGTTGCAGTGGGAAGAGAAAATGGCCTGCTTTGAAGGAGATGCTCTGACTGAAGCCACCAATGCAGATGCCATCTGCAAATGGGAGTCAATGGAATAGGCACGGACATTGGATGAGACAAAATAGACCACTGCACCACCAGTGTCCATTTGAGTACCCACATGTGGTATCTCGCTAGAAGAACAAGGAGAATAGTCACTAACATGGACCCCAGTGTTCTGAAGATGGGGTGTGCCTGTGGAGATGGAACCTCCAAGATGGCCCTGACTTGCTGCCTGATCAAGCCCACTATGTGGGCAGGCAAGGCTGCAACTCTGTGAACATGTTGAGTTCCAGTGAATTTCAGACTTTTCATCGGAGACAGCTTTGACTTTGCCAAGATGACTGTAATCCCTAGAATTTCGAAGGTTTGCAATCGATACTGTGCAACAAGCAGCAGTACAAAGAACTGCCTGCTCACACCCTTGTTCTCCCCTCCCCCTTCCCTGTTTATTACCTTAAGACAATCCCAAAGTTAATAAATATTACCTGTGGCAGGCACCATTTTTACAACTACTACCACCCTTGTCACTATCATATGTTCATTTATCAGTTAACTCTGTTACCTGATTGTTTCCAGCCCCCTCATAAGAGCAACTAACAGGGTCTCTACCCGCTTCGCTCCCCACCCTGCCCCCTATTCCCTCCCGCCCCCAGTGATCCCACCTTTATTACACTCACAAACCCCTTCCATCTTTCGAGTAGCCAACCACAGCACTAATCCAACACTACCTCCTCCATCTTCCCACTACTATCACACCTCCTCAACTAACATGTACAAGCATACCTTACCTATGCTCACAGCATGCACTCTCTCCTTGCATATCTTGCATCCTACTAAAGCTCCATCATTCCCCCACTCAACCACTGTACTACTACTCACACCACCACTCATGTCTCACCCTCACTCAGCTCCCCTCCCACCAACTCAAGAAACATCCCTATGCACCCCCCACATATTCTACCAACTACATTACTCAAGCATAAAGCATCCCTACAACTTTACACAGTAACCCTCCCACCATACCTATTACCCAAAGAGCACAATCATAAAGTTTCCCTTATAAACAAACACATTCAAAAACTGAGAAAACTAAACCTCATGCATATCTAAACTAGCCCTAAGTGGAGATGTCCACCCCAACCCTGGCCCTACCATCTCCAACCCCAATCCTCATAACCAGACTAGAAACCACAACTTCTCCCATATTACAGCTAACAGAAAGCCAAGTGACTTCCTTCTACTAGGCCTAAATATTAGAAGGATATCCAACAAAGTCCATGAACTCCATGCCACCATAGACTTGTACTCCCCAGATATAGTCATCCTGACAGAAACCTGGCTAAAACCTCACATTACCAGTGAGCAAATACTCCCCCACAGGTTATGGCATACTAAGAGTAGACCGGCTAAACAAGAAAGGAGGCGGTGTAGCTATAATATTTAAACAGCATCTAAACATCCAGATCTTAAAATCATCAGCTCCACAAATAGGCAATGAAGAAATAATATATACCAACCTCAAAATAAACCAAAACAAAACCATCAACATAATTGGATGCTACTTCCCACCTGGACAAAACATCCCTCCACTAGAAAACCTCCTTAGCTGGTCTCCCCAACATCTCCCCCAAGAAACTATCATTTTAGGTGATTTCAATATTGACTGGCAATCCTGTTCTGGCAACCATCCAACTCATCATGTAAACCTTCATGGCTTCACCCAACTAGTCCAGTCGCCAACCAGGATAAATAAAAACTCCAGCAAGCACACTACCCTGGACTGGATACTAGTCAGTAAGAGCCCCCAGTCATATATAACAGGCTGCTTATCAGATAGCCTCAGTGATCACTCCCCAACATTCCTACTCAAAAAATACCTATACCAAGTTAAACCGGTCATCTACCGTCAAATACGTAAAAAACTAAACTTTAACCCACTCACATTTATCTCATCCCTCAAAGAATGTAACTGGCATCCTCTAAAGTACCTCAGCCTTGATGACGCAGTTGAATTTATTAATACTACCTTCCTGAGCATCCTTAATTACCATGCCCCCATAAGACTTTCCAGAATCAAAGCACAACCCTCCCCATGGCTGCAGAAAACCACTAAGTCAGAAATGAAAAACAGGGATAAAGCCTGGGAGCACTGGCGCAAAATCAAAACCCCCTCAACTAGACAGAAATTCCTAGAACTACGCAATAAAGTCAAAAAGCTAATAAAACAGGACAAATTCCAATACTACCAGTCTGCCCTAGACTCCTCTCAACACAGCCCCAAACAATTCTGGTCCTCCATAAACTCCATCCTCCACCCAGGTAAAGTCAGTACCCCTCCTCCTAACATCCCTCACTCCTCAGAAAATATTGCTACCTCATTCAACACGCACTTCAAACAAACCATATTATCACTAGCTAAACAACACAACCCCCCCCTCCCCTCCAACCCACACCTTCAACTAGTAATCTCCCCACTGCCTTCTCTTTTTCTCCTGTACCTACCTCCAACATAAAAAAACTCTTAACTAAACTTAAGCCCACCAGATTAGCAGCAGACAACCTCCCAAGTGAATACCTACAAATCGCAGCTGATGCTCTGGCCTACCCAGTATCCATCTTGATTAACCGATCTCTGTCAGAAAGTTACGTTCCCACACCGTGGAAAGTACCACATATAATTCCCCTCCACAAAGGCGACCCTCCACAGAGCTAACCAATTACCGCCCCATAGCTATTCGCTCTCCACAAAATACTAGAGAGATGCATACACTCTCAGGTCTCAGACTACCTCCTTTCCAATACTCAATATGGTTTCCGACCAAACCATAGCACCACCAATGCCTTACTCTCCTTTACTAACACTATCCTTCAGCATAAAAACAATGTCTCTCTCTCCACTGCTACTTTCCTAGACCTATCTAAAGCATTTGACATGGTCCCACGCAAACAACTTATCTCTGTCCTCAATAACCTATCCTTCTCACAATCGGTCACCAACTGGTTTCAGAGTTACCTGTCTGACCGCCAACAATCCATTGTATGGCAGAATAACATATCTCCCCAACTACCTGTCTCCATAGGGGTTCCCCAAGGATCCATCCTTGGACCACTACTCTTCTCTGTTTTTACCAATAATCTAGCCTCTGCCACCAAACATGGCACACTCATACAATACGCAGATGACTCAACCATCATCTGCTCAGCCCAGTCCCTACCCAAACTGCAAAAAGTCACACAGGAAGCCTTTTCCTCTATTGAAACTTGGTTATCTGATGCCCAAATAATACTCAACCCAAACACAACTAAACTACTCATCTTCCAACCCACCAAACATACTCAAAACAACTCTCAATTTAACATCACAGCAAAAGACAACACCACTATATACCCAACTGAACACATCAAATTGCTAGGAGTGGAAACAGACAAACTAAAATTTGACATTCACATATCCTTGACCATAAAAAAAGTCCACAATAAACTAGGAGCGCTATACAGAAATAAGCAACTTCTCACCAAAGCAGCAAAGATTTCAATAGCAAATTCCCACCTTATCTCCACCCTACTTTATGCCTGTCCAATATATACCAACCTAAGGCAATGCGATTTAAACAAACTAGAGACCTGCTACAACAAAATCGCCAAATTCGCCACAGGGGCATCCTACCGTAGTCACCACTGTCTTTCACTTGCTGAACTGGGCTGGCTTGAACTCCCTCACCTCCTTCAGTGGTATCATCTCTCACTTGCCCACAAACTAGCAAATCATCCACTAAATGTCCCATCCCTCCAGAATCTACTCCAACCCTATTGCACCACCAGACCACTAAGATCCAGCAACAAAAATCACTTGCAGATCACTAAAGCCAATAACTCTGCTGGTGAAGCACTAGTCTCTTGCACCATAGCCAAATTATGGAACTCCCTTCCACCCACAATTACCGCCATACCATCAGGCACCCACTTCAAAACTTTACTAAAAGCGCACCTAAAAACATACATGCTGGCTATGCCCTTGCAACCCCCACTCTAATATCACCCTCCCCATCCAACCACTACCTTTCTTTCCACTCCACTAACTACCTTGATTATAGCAAGCTCAGATGCTCATAAGCCAGTACTTATTATACAGCAGGAACTTCTTCTTGTAACATTTGTTAATGCCGGTTATGTACTTCACAGATAAAGATTCTAGTTGTCTACTGATGTACTATGTTCATCTGTAAATATGTTGTAAGTAATTGCTATGTAAATTGTTAATCGCTATGTAATTCAATGTAACTACTGTCTGTTTATTTTAACTGTGGAGCTTTTCTCCCTGGGCCTCTGCTGAAAATGGACCTACGTCCAGTCGGACACTCCCGGTCAACAAATATAAATAAATAAATAAAACAAAAAAAACAGTCAATGCCTCATGGGAGCTGTGAGGAGCCAATCGTCCAGGCATGGAAGACATGAAATCCCTGAAGCTTCAGGTTAGTCGCTAATATGACCACTAACCATTTGATAAACACCCTGGGGGCTGTGGGGAGTCCAACTGGCAGGGCTCTGAACTGAAAATGATTGGCTCCAATCCAGAACAGCAGGTGCCTTCTGGAGCACTTGTCTATCTTGATATGATAGTAAGTGTCCTGGAGGTCTATGGAGCACATCCATTCATCCTCCTGCAGCAGAAACAAGATGGACAGTGAACATCCAGAACTTCAACTTCTTGACTGACAAGTTTGGTCTGCTGAGGTCCAAAATCGGATGTAGGTCCCAGTTTTTTTTTGGCAGCAAAAAGGAAAAATAAGTTCGGGATCCTCTTTGTCCTGCTGGGACCTCCTGGATAGCTCTTTTTACTAGATGACAAAACTTCTCCTTGGGCCAGTTCTCTCTGACTGGGTGGCACCTTGAGGAGAACCTTCATGCAAATTGCAGGAGGTTGGGAAAAGGGAATGCAATAACCCCTGGATATAATCTTGAATACCCACTGTTCATTTGTTATAGATGCCCAGGCAACTGAGTGCAACGAAAAAAGAACCCTGACTGCCTCCAGGGCAGAACAGTCGAGCAACGCCTCAGGGATGCTGAAAAGGCTTCTCAGAGAAAGGTTCCCTGCAGCCCTGATTTTGCAGACCCCCACTGTCCCTAGGGTGGTGTCTACCATTGAATCCCCCTTTCCCCTGCCTTTGGAAGAGGACTCCTCTAGAGCATCCGGGAAGGAACTCTGATATCTGGAACCAGAGATTCTTACTTCCCCATTGTTTTTTGGAAAAGGACTTTTGGGTGTAGAAAACTTGATCCTGACCCACAGTCTTGCTGGCCTGCTCACTGCAAGTTAAAGTCTCTTTTGCTGAGGGTCCAAAAAGTGAAGAATCATCAAATGGGGCATTGGTAAAACACCTTTGAAGGGTTCCATGAACCTGCCTAACCACATCCAAGCATGTCTCCTGATGGTAATGCCTTCACCGGCCTTCTCTCGAGAGATACCTTCTGTTGCATTGGAAGTCAACCTCATCAAGGAATTGGTAATAGATGAAAAAGTAGTGAGCTTGGGAGGTGCCTTCTTAATGTCTTCCACAGGCATAAACTCTGAAAAAGATTTTATCAGTTCAGAGACCAGATCTCTTTGGAGGCAGTGAAATATGCCAAGTAATTTAGGGCTCTCAGGCCAAAAGTGGCTGAAGTGTAAATGCGCTTCCCATGCCAATCAATCGCTTGAGACTCTCTGTTCGGGGAGGACATTGAAGCACTGTTCAGCCAGCTCCTTTTTTTGTGGCTGCAGCAACCACAATAGCACTGACTGGCACTCCCTTGCTCCAGTATGCTCCATCTGCAGGGGGGGGGGCTCAAAAACTTGTCTGCTTTCTTAGGAACCAGTTCCACAGTGTCAGGTTCCTTCCACAATGAGATCAGTAAGCTTGTCTGTAGAGGGTGAGACCCTGGAAGTAGATGGGCCCATCCCTAAAGCCTTCAGGAACACAGATTGCTTCAAAGACAGGGGCTGGGGAGACCATCTGTCTTTCTGCTTCAATAGCTACTGAATGTCCCTGAAGGCGGCATCTTCTGGCAGAGATGTGGAGGACTTGTCCCTTTCATCAAAATCTATGTCCTCGTCTTGCACAGTCTCTTCTGACGTGGCTCTTCTGTAAGGGGCTCGGGAGAGGACTCTGAAGAGAAGGGAACCCCTCGGCTTCTGGTTGCCTGAAGGCTATCTTGGGAGGGCTGACCCTGGATAGGATGAATGGGCTCAGGAGACCTGATAGTCACGGGTTAGGAAGTTCCCAGAAGGAGGGAGGACGCATCTCCAGACTTGCAGAAGGTCCACTCTACCACCCGAAATGCCAAAAGAATCAAGGAAATCCCATCCCTGTCCCCCGCAGCCAAAACCACAAGATAAGGGGGAGAAGAGCCCACCCCAGGCTTAGGCTCTTTGACAACTGGTAAGCCCTGAGCTGTCGAAGGCCAATGCCCACAACAGAAGGAACTGATCTGAAAAGCCTGGACCAGAAACCCTCCCTAGGGACCCAGTGACAACTTCACAGAGCTGAGAGCTTCTCTGATCTGAAGTCACAGGGACAGAGCTAGTCAGGGACCCTGGGGGAACCAGGAAAACAGACATTCCTGGATCCACCGAACCGGGACCTGGGAATCCGAAACCATAGAATTCGGAAGAAAAGAAACCAATTTAGGGGCTGGGGAGGTCAAAAGCCCCATCTCTATTTGGGCCCCAAGGAATCTCATCATCCTGACCACGTCAGAAGGTAAGATGCTCCTGGAGGCTCTGGAAGAGGCTGAAGAATGGGTGGATTTAGATGGGGAAGCCAGCTTGCATTCCACCACCACCCTGTGGCATTCCCAATCAGGGGAACAACTTTTGTGTCTTGCATCCGTAAACTCTGGATGCCAAGAAGATCCAATTAGGGAGCCCGGAATAACTTCTGATACGACGAATACGTCGGATTTGAACCTGGTAGATCAGCTTGCCTCAGATCTGTGGCAGCTAACAGATCAGAGGTTCTACGATCTGAGGAGACCTCAGCACCGGAGGATGGATCCTGAACCTTTTGATCCAAAACTGTCAAGGAGGACTTCAGATCCGAGTGGCTGCGATCCGACTGTCTCGGCCATTTTTGCGAAGCCAGAGAAGAATCCCCCAGGGAGGCAGAGGAGTCTTTCCTCCTCAAGTCCCTGTGGCCGCTAGAAGAGGGAGGCCCGAAACAAAGAGACCCCCTTGTGCCAATGCCCAAGGAATGAATGCAGCCAGCCTCGAGGTGGCTGGACCCCAAACAAATACAGTTCTTGTGGGCATTAGAATTAGTCAACTTATGCCCACAAATCTAAACTAAGAAGCCCGTAAACTACCAACACATTCCTTGACAGTTAACAGGGACCAAACTCTCACAATCAACCAACAAAAGTAAGCAAAACACAGAATAAAACTCCCAATAGCCCCTAAAAAAAAAGAGGGGAAGGAGCCAACAGAAAAAGGCACCAAGAGCCAAAAAAGGAAGGGGCAGTAAAAAGGAATACAAGCCTAACCTTGTACGCAAATTAAAAGGGGGAGGGGATGAAGAGGAAGGGCTAAACTATCTAGAAAACAAAAATTAAATCACGTAACTTTAAAAAATTAAAAGGAAATCCTCTAACTAATCCTGCAAGCCAGGATTCACATCTGTAGCGAAATGTGGCAAGTGAGATCTGGGGGGGGGGTAGAAGGTAGAAAGGTATTATGGGAGTGGGAGGACCTTGTGCCTTGAATCTGCTCTGTAAAGTACCAGACCGGATCTGACATTGGATTCAAGACCCAGACGTGATGAACAATGAAATGGATAACATCAAATCTTTCTGTTATCAAAACTGGTAGACGTGTGCAGAGCAAATTAAGTTACTATTACAAAATTATATACAAAAAAAGACGGCAACATAAAAAAATGAAATATAATGCCAGCATGCTGTAAAAGTAATGGGTAGGGAAAACAAAAAAAAGAGAGAGACATACGAGGATGACAAAGCACAAATGAAGAACAGAATGATCATACAGTTTGAATCAAGGTTTACAGCAGGTACAGATATAAGCATGAAAAAGATTGTACAGCATTTCACCAACCTTGCAGAGTCTGTGCTAGAAAACATTTCCCTAAAATGTTAAAAGCAAAACAGATGCATTCAAAGATGCTACTGAACAGAAAGATTAAAATATTTATCTTGGCTCTGTAGTACACAGATATAAAGTCCTGACAATGATAAAGGAAACAAACATTCGAACAGTAGCTGAGGTGCTGGAGAAGCTGAGCAGTGAGTGGGAGCGGACACTGGCCTGCCCATCCCTAGGAGCAGAGAGAAGTGGATTCTGGTTGGCTGACTGCCACCAAAAGGTGGTTTTAGTAACCTTCAATCGTATGTGGGCGGAGGCATACACATGCACAGGAGAGCAAAGTACACCCTGTGGTATCACGCAAGTATTCACATTAGCAACCAGGGGCAGAGTTAGGGCCTCATAAGAATGCCCTCATTCTGCAAATGACTGCAGGGGCACAAACTACCTTCATGGCTGTCTGGATGACATCCAGATGGCTCTTTATTCCATGTTGGGAATTCACAGTGTGGCAGAAATAACTAGTGTAAATCCAACAGAGAAAGACAGGAAGGTGTGATAATCAGCAGGCATGCAAGTAAAAGAAACCTTGAAAAAAATATGAAAATCAGCACTTTGCTGTACCACGTAAGTGAAATTACTCAAAATTTAAATCTGAAAGTACTTCTGAGGCATCCAAAGCACTGAAAATTGATGGAAGGTAACGTGTTAGGAGAAAAAGGAATGAGTGTTACCAGAATAATCTGTCAAAAAACTAATCTAAACAGCTGGGGTTAGAGGACTGAGATATCTCTATTGAACTGTTAACCTACAGCTGCCACCAGTTGGTGTCCAAGTCAAAAACATGAAATATAAGCTCCTTTTCAAACAGCTGCAGTTGAAAAGACAGTTATCTTACTATTTTAGTTTTTGTATCAGGTGTGAAGCTAGGAAAGTTAAAAAGAATGTTCTAATACAGCCAGTATATCAAGAAGATATTTCAGATACTGTGCAGAAACACTGCAAAAGGCTATTCTGATTTATTCATAAGAGTAGGGTGTGTGTCAACAAACCAGATGTGAGAACTCTTCACAGCCTGTGAAGACCTGCTTGTGAGAAAACTGTAGCAAAATGTATGAGGATTCTTATCTTGCAATTCTGGAACACAGGAGTACTTCAATAAAGGGACTTGGTCTCACACCATTTCAGCTGTTGATGCAAAGAATATTGAAAAGCAGACTGCCTAAATTCATCTATACTACTCATAAGTGAAAATCAACAGAAAGTTAAGGAAATTCTAGGGAAAAAAGTTAGAAGACTACCAGATTAACAGGCTGGAAACAAATAATGCAAAAGACGTGAAAATCTTCACCCCGAAGCCATTTGTTTGGGGGGGGGGGGTAAAATCAGCAGTCCACGCATTTGATATAGTTCATCAGGATGATGGTAAGCTGTACAGGAAAGATTACAGATATTCATAAAAGACAAAGCTGAAGATACAGATAGTAAAGAAACAAAATGTCATTAGTAGTCCAAACACAAGAAAATAGCAATAGTTAAGAGTTGAAGAGGAAAGACTCACAAAGTGATCCCCAAGTGAAGCTGTAGTACAGTGAAAACTGTCTTAAAATAAAAATCTAATTTTCAGTGTAAACAGACCTCTGAAATTTTTCAGATAAGAAAATCTGCTAAAGGAACCAGACCAATAATAATGACTGTTCTAGAATAAAAATGATGTTACGGACTGAAAATTCCATTACTTAAATTAAACTGAGTGTATAAGTAGTACGACTTCAATGCAAAAAGCCTATGACATGCTTAGTGTTGAGGTTAAATTTTCTGTGATCAATGTAATGTAATCCATCCATCTGTCAACAACCCCTTTTTCCCAATTTTACACATGGAGTCGGGTGTCAGTTCAACAGTGACAATCACCTAATGCCAAGGTTTACACCACTGAGTGGCTAGACCTGTTATTGCCCTTCATCCACACCATGCTACCTTTTAAATAAAGCAATAGATATTACAACTTTAGAAAAAGGAGAATTTCATATAAAGGAGTGTACAGCTTTATTCATCAAGAGAGCTTTCTGAATACAGATTTCAAGGAGGTTAAATCATGTCTTTTTTTTGGTCCTTTTTCTCCTTCATGACACCGGCCTGGAACACTTATCTGCCCTTGTCGATGCCCAACTAGTGTTGATGAGGCATACCTTCAACATCTTAGTCATGTCTCCACCCCGTAAACCCTCTTTAGGTATGCCTACCAATTGTGCCTTCTCCAGCCTCCACCAGCCAGGATGGTAACACCCATCACTCCCTGCCATCTCCACTACTCACCAGAGCTGCTAATCGAAACAGGGTATCTGGGTCATAGTTGAGTCTTTATCCCTCTATATCATCACAGCAACAAGGTAGAACATATTTACTGTGTGTGTGTGTGTGTGTGTGTGTTATAAATTAAGCTTCCTATCATGATACTAATTCAACACAGTAGATTACATTAAGTCTTATATTTCTGTAATTTATAAACTAACAAAAATCAATTGTAATACACTCAAAAAAGACTATTTTGCTGATGCTCTAGTCCACATTTTCCCGGTAAAGTTCTACAACCTTCTTTTCTCACATCTACTAAAGTCTTAAATTTTTTTTTCAGGATGCAATTTTAAAGTAATGAATATGCTCAAATCTTACTGGCAGCATTTCTTCCATACTTGTTTAGTTCTGAATGGCATATAAAAATGAACATAACATGTAGCTGTTTTTCAGTACAGATATACGTATCAAAAATCTGAAAAGCTGTACAAAACATGCAGCTCAGATGAGAAATGTGACAAGCTACACAGAACCAATACTTTTTATGCAGAAATGCATCACAGCTTTGAAAACTGAAACTGTTCTACTCACACACATTAGCAGTAATTACAGCTCTAAGGAAAGGTACCTCTTCTCAAAACCACCTCAGCCTTGTTTAGGTTGGAATGTTCTGGTTACATAAACTTTGCTTCAGAGGATTTTATCTGTATTCAAATATTTGGCCACAAATGAGTTGAAGGGACAGGACGCATTTTCCAAATACGAGGAGGAATATATCTGAAAGGATGGCTCTAACTGTATATTTCAGTGTTGCCTAATTTCAGGACAGCCATTTAGAAATTTTTCACATAATGTAGCTTTCCCCTAAGAGTTTAACACAGCAGCAGGTCAGTTAGTCTCTCTCTCTCTTTTTTTCTTTTTGCTTGGAGTACACAGTGGACCTCAGAGTCTAAATGCAGTGAAGACATGTTTTCAAGGACTACACCTTTAAGAACAGAGACAGATTACATGTCTACAAATTTTGCCTGCAAGTCTTTTGCAACAATGTCAGAGTTAGATCTATTGCAGTTACTTTCAATTAGTGGTAGCAATACACCAGCTAGTTGATGATGCTACATAACATCATCTGACTGTTCAAAACTTTCTGTTTTATATTTCCTGTGCAACAGCATATCTTTCTGTACATTTAATTTTCAAAGAGAACTGCCTAATTTCTTTAAGAATTTCATTATTTAATTTCAAGAGCTTGCAGCTTTTTGTTTATTAACTAATATAAGGATAATTACACAGAACTGGTGAATTACAACTGTTGGTGCTTGCCATTCTAAAAAAAAAATTCAGTACCTACCATAAATTAATAGTATGTTTAGTTCATTTTAAGAGTGCACGATAATTGTGTTATGGGTGTGCCAGACAACACTGGATCATGGCAGTGTACTGCCATAAAAGTAGGAAAAAATGGTGCCACTAAAAATGCATTAACCTTTGCAGGAAATGTGTTTGTGTGAGAGAGAGAGAGAGAGATGCATGCATGAATGAATGAATGAGAGACCAAATTCAATATTTTTAGTTGAGATACAGTTGCTTCTGGAAACAGGGATTAAACAGCACTGAAGTATGAAATCCTGGGAAGACACTGGTTATAGCACTACAGAGTGAACCTTAATTGGGTATTGTAGGCATTGGCCCTCACCTAATGCAACAGTCTTCATCTGCCATACACTCTTATGGGAGAGAACTTACTTTTCTTGTGTGTGTGTGGATCTCTACAACTATGACTGAATTCAGGTTTCCCCTATGGCTGCAATAATCTCAATCTCACATAGAACTATCACAACTGCAAACCAAACACATAAACACACAAAAACATACTCTGAGGCGCTGATTAAAAATCTACCAAAACAACAGAGGCCTCCAAAGCAGGCACCCAAGCAACCACCACCTCAAGACATAGCACATGCAACACATAGTTCACAAAGGCAGTGTGCTAAACAGTCACAGCCCTTAAGGCCAAACAACATGCCAGACACACTTGTAATAGGTGACTCCATAGTCAGGCACACTGACGTCCCGCTCACCAGACTGAACAAGGAGAGGGTCACAGTAAGCTGCCTGTCGGGAGCTAGAATCCGCCACATAACACAAGCACTCAGGTCACTCCACAGCAAGTACAAATATGACTCAGTCATTGTACATGCCGGTGTGAACGACCTGAGACGTACCTCCCTGGACTACATGAAAAGAGACATAGAGGAGCTCTCTGATTATGTAGCCCAGGCTGGTATGACCCTGACCCTGAGCAGCATCTTACCCTCACCAAGAATGATGCCACAGTACAAAGACAAAATGATCAGTTTTAACATTTGGCTTAATTACTGGTGTCATTCTAAGGGGATCCAGTGTCTGTCTGCTTGGGATGACATGCTTGACAAGCCACACTGCTTCGCAAGGGATGGCTTGCACCTGTCACCCCTGGGCTTCCGGATATTGGCCAAGGCTCTTGCCACCCCCATAGTGCCTTTTTAGGCAAGGCTCAAATGACAAACCTACCTCCCTAGAAAACACAAGTGGAAAAAAACTAAGGGTAATGCTGCTCAATGCCAGAAGTCTAAACCTCAAGATGCATGCCCTCGAAGCCCTCCTCAGTATGGAGAACATCAATGTCTGTGCAGTGACTGAAACCTGGTTCAAGGTTCCTGAGAGCACCCCAGCACTATCAGGTTTTACCTCATATCATGCTTTCCGGCCCCAAAACCTGGACCGAACCACAAAAGGAGGGGGAGTATCCATTTTCATCAAAGATACCCACACCTCCAGGTTAGTGGCAATGCACAAAGCATCGGAGACTATCCAGGTGCAACTAACCATAGGCAAAACTGCCTTACAGTTTTGTAGCATGCTACAGACCACCCACTCAAACTCAGGAACCGCACACAGCCTTCCTGAAGACACTGGAGAGTATGAATGTCTCTCCAAATACCATCATTTTGGGAGACTTCAACTACCCAAATATAGACTGGGAACATTACTCAAGCCCCAACACCCTAGCCCAAAGGTTCCTAGAATTCATAAACTCAAATGCAATGGAACAACTAGTCACCATTCCCACAAGAGGAGACAATATACTAGACCTGATCATCACAAACATGGGGACAAAATGCTCCACACCGGAAGTACATCCCTCTTTGGTAAGATCAGACCATAAATTAATCTCACTGGAAATCCACATCCCGCCCCCACCCCCTGCACAAAAAACCACAGTGAAGAACTTCTCAAAGGCAAACTTCACACTCCTTAAGACTGAAGTGGTATCTTTCAAGGCCCATGGGCCAGTGGAAACCACAACCCACACTGCTGAATCCTTTGCAAATGCCTTCTATGGGCACCTTCAAGAATGCATGGATCATGCAATCCCAAATAAAACCAAGACCCATTCCCCCAAAGGCAGGCGCCCGGTCTGGTGGACCCCAGCCATAAACAAACTTTACAACAGGAGGAGGAAGCTACTACATGACAGAGCAAAATCCCTAAAAGGGAAGGCCATCTCTGATCAGTACTAGCAAAAAACTACGATCACTCATAAAATCATCCAAGGCCAACTTTGAGAGAAAAATCGCAAAAGACACAAAAGACAATCACAAGGCTTTCTTTAGCTATGTTAGAAACCTGGGTGGAAACTCCCAGATATGCTCAGAGTTAGTCCAAAATGACACAAAATACACTGAACCCACTGACATTGCCAACATTCTGGTAGACAGGTTCAGTGCAAATTTCTCCTCCCCCTCCACCCCAAAAGGAGAAATAACTATCCCAGCAGAGTGTAGCCTCCCTAACATCTCAGATGCCCAGGTGAGAGCCGCCCTCTCTAAAGCTAAAAACACAGCATCAATGGGACCGGATAGTGTCCCGGGCTGTGTGCTACATGAACTCCAAGAGGAACTAAACCCACACATAAGGCTGCTGTTTAATCTTAGCCTTACTACAGGATACGTACCCAAAGAGTGGCGTATGGCAACAGTGGTACCACTTCACAAAGGCGGTGCTTCTACGGACCCTGGAAATTACCGCCCCATAAGCTTGACGAGCCTGGTCTGCAAAGCTATGGAGAGGATCATTATGGAACTCATAAACAAAGACATTGGGGACCTACAGACATTGGATCCTACCCAATTTGGCTTTGTCAAGGGCAGATCCTGCCTTTTGAACTTGGTCGACTTTTTTGAAACAGTCACTAAGGCCATTGATGAGGGTAAGACAGTTCATACAGCCTACCTTGTCCTTGCAAAAGCCTTTGACACAATACCCCACTCGGGCATCATAGACAAACTCACCAGCTTAAATGTAAACCCATATGTCACAAGATGGGTTGCAAACTGGCTCAAGGACAGAACCCACAGGGTCAGAGTTGCTGGAGCTATGTCAGACTCTAAGCCAGTCACAAGCGGTGTCCCACAGGGCTCAGTCCTGGGACCCCTCTTGTTCGGCATTTATTTTTCCAAGGTATAGGCGAAAATAAAAGGATTGTGGCCGACAAAGTTCGCAGATGACTGCAAACTGGGCGCCATAATTGATACTCCAGCGGACACAAACATCCTTCAGAGAGGCCTCATAGAAACGGATAATTGGTGCCAGAGCCATGGCCTTAAGCTGAACGCCAAAAAATGTATAGTCATACCCTTTGGGAAAAACAAAGTACTGACAAATTACCACATAGGCGGTAATCCATTAAGTACGGAAGAGGTAATCAGGGACCTAGGGACCCAGGTTGACAGTAACCTCTCATTTGACACTCACATTGCCAAAGTGGTTAGGAAGACCTTCTATATTGCCCACCTTATCATGAAGGGTTTCACATCTAGATCAAGAGAGGTCATTGTGCCCCTGTACTCTTCTCTTATCAGGCCAATGATTGAGTACAATGCCCCATTTGGGATGTATCTCACCCGACACCTGCAGCAGTTGGAAAGACCCCAAAAGTTCCTCACCAAGAGGATAAAGGGTCTTAAACATATGTCATATGCTGCCCGACTGAAAAACTCCAGCTCTATTCAGTCGCATACCGCCTACTCAGAGGTGATCTGTGCCTGACGTACAAGGCCATGTCCAATCCTGAATTAATGGACATGCTCCACCTCAGAAAATCCAAATCCATCAGAGCCACGAGAACAAGTGACTTAAACCTCAACACAGAAATAAATAGAACGTGCTGGAGGGACAGATTCATAACTCAGAGGCTCCCTACACTCTGGAACAGAATCCCAGTCCATGTTAGGCAGAGCCCCTCACTGACTCTATTCAAGAGAAATCTCGACGAGTGGATGGGAGATCGTAGGTTTACCCCGGGGGTCATCTCTGTGTCACTACTAGATAGAGGCATAGTAAACTAAACCCTAAAAGGGCGTAGTATTCTCATCCTAAGGGGTGGTGTAAGCCACAAACACTCTGGCTAGGCTTATAAATGCCCTAGGGCAGATAGCCTAGTACGAACCTATGAACCTATGAACTCTTGCCAATGCCATTGTTACGCCCAAGGTGTGACCTAAACAAAGAAGGTTCTCCTGTTGGGGAGCATATGTACATAGAGTCCTCTACTCCATGGCAGAATATAGGATTTACATCATCTAGACTACAGAGTGGGAGAGGTGAAGGGCCATCATGCTGCAGCTCTGCAAAAAGGCGGTCTGCTTGCCTAACCCCTTCAAGCTGTCCCTCAAGTGTTAGTCTGGACAAGCAAAAAGAAGGGACTTGAAGGTGTGCCCAAGTAAGGCCCTTACATCACACCCCTTTAGTTTTCCCACACACCCAGCATGGCACTCTCACTTGTCTGAGCCATGGCTTCCACAAGGGCTTAGTGACAGCTTAACTCAGCACAGTCCTTCCCCATATGATAGGCATTATCCCATACCCCCCCATCTATGCTGCCCAATGCCCAAGACTTTAATCAAACTCAGGTCTCCTGGGTAGTTAGAGATCTTGCATAAACTAAGCAATTTACAAATCCTGTTGGGAGCTGAATAGTTTGTAAGGTTGTCTCTGACTGGAGAAAGAACTATTCTGCCAGAGATCACAGGCCATTAATTATGTATTAGCAAACAGTGAATCTAATTCAATGACCAAATCATTTATATAATGCCCATATCTTCAAAAAAAAATACCTTGTCTTCTACTGGTCACATGTTAGACTGAACACTTTTAAAGTTTGATTCTAGATGACTGAGGATGCACGACATCTACTCCAAAATCCACAAAATGAATAATATATAAAAAAAAATACAATTTTTGACACTGAAGATGTATGCGAAGAGTTACACCTTTCTTTTGAATAACACAGAAATATTACAGATTTCTAATTTTTCCTCTCCTCCTTTTCTTTTCTCCTTTCCTGATGAGGTGTGTGTGTGAAGTTTGTCCATGAACTCTTGTATTCCACTACTTGTCCTTTACACTGTATCCTCTGTAGTTATGAAAAAAGTAATTTTCAAATCTTACATTTTTACTCAAAATTCAGGAACTGTTATGGAGATAGAAAATACCCTATTTGTGCTGGCAAACTAAGGAACAGTATCCTCTTGTCCTCAATGAGACCCCCAGTAAACTGTTTGTTACTTGAGTGTGGACTATTTAAATCTACATTCTGTTCACTTTACTTCATATTCTCACACAGACATCAATGTGTTATAAATGCAGGAAAAGATAACAATATACATTTATTTCAAGTGCCTAAATGACTTTTTCTTTTCCAAAATTTCTAAGCTATGAAGCATTTACAAAATTTTTTTTCTATATATCAAAATTTGCAAATCCTCTGCTTTAATTACGAATTGGATTACTGAATACATTCAACCACATTAGTGTGTGTTATGTAGTCATATTAATACTCACTGGTTTTCAAATATACGGAACAGTGAATCAAAAATGGAAAATTTCTCCAAGCAAAAGGCTAAGGCCATGGGTCATGGGTATACCCAGTGAAGAAAGCAAACACAAAATAAGTAAAATGACTTAAAAGAAAAAAAATAAATAAATAAAAAGAATTTTAATAAGTAAAAGAACAGGCTTCATGGTCCTCCTGAGCAGATCAGAATGGATCACTTACATAAACAGAGAAATGCAGCAAGCAGGAGACTTGGACTTGACAAACACTGAACTACATACCAGGAGGCTGACCATGTTCTAGGATCACCTGTTTAATGTGATGGTTTTCCAGAAAACACATGGAATGGGAACCTTGACAACCTTCCACCTTCACTTATTGCCAAATCAACGACAAGCACATCAATGAACAAAACTGCTGCTTCTGCTGATCTCCATGGGAATAAATTCCAAAGGGCTATGGTGACTTGATGGCATATCTGATCAGCTCCCGCAGGTTTATTTCAGTCTGTCTTATCTTTATAAAGGAGAAATATTTAACCCCATGTATGAGAAATGGCACCTTCAGTATTTTATAAAGCTGACAGAGATGAGCTGTTCTGCTTAGATATGAGGTTCTCCGCCTTCTTTCCAGGGTTGCCAGAGGATATGAAAGAGAACTCCACCATCTATGGGTTTACCATGTTTAGAAATCTTGAAATGTACAATGCAAACTGCTTTATGGAGACACTGAAGTGCCAATTAGAGCCACACCTAGCACTAGGGTCCACTAGCTTGGAAGACTGCCACAAAAACTTACTTTTCTTCAAGGACACTTTTCTTTAAAGATTCTTTAAAGATGCACACAGCGTGTTCTTCATCATGTGTGTCTTTAGTAGGCACGCACATTTAAACTGAAACATCTTTCAAATTTTTGTATTAGTAATGCTGTTGATGCTGCCATTGCTTCAGATGAATGATGGGAAAGTTACTATGAAAAGGGAGTGAGGGCGAGGGTGTGTGTGTGTGTGTGTGTGTGTGTGTGTGTGTGTGTGTAAAATGCTCCATCTAGAAATGGCAGGTTGTTTAAGCCATTCAGGCTCTAACCCTGCATCTTCAATAGAGAACCCAAGAGCCTGAATCCTCTATGCCAACTGCCAAATTGTCATTTTTAAGGAATGTTGAGCTTCTGTGTCTTTTTCAAGGAATGCTGAGCTTCTGTGCCTTTTCAAGGAATGCTGACTTTCAAGGAAAGAGAGGTTTACTGTTGCTCATTCTAACTCTGTATTCAATAAGTAACTATTTTGTCTAGCATATGGCCATCAGTGTTTGCACTATAACTTTTAAAAGCAGTTTTAGTAGCACAACAGGTAGCATACTTGCCTTTGGTGAAGGCGGCTTGTGGTTTTACTCCCATACCACATACATGGAGGCCTCATACTGAATTGCCCACTTTAAGGGGGGATGGGGTGTTGCACTCGAGTGCATCCTCCATTGGATGAGATGCCTAGTAGCTATGAATGGTCTAAGTCATTCCCTACTGCAATATTTCCAGGTTACCATTTTTTTTCGAATGTAACATGGGCAGTTTATTCTTCAAGGGCAGCAGGCATTGAATTTGTACATGAAACACTGAAATGTGTAGTTGCTTGCAACAGCAACCTCTTCATTATAGAGGTCTTTAATGTGGAATTATTCAAATTACTTTTACTACTGTATAGACTGCGTTTACCGACTGATATTGGTGGACTGCAATGACAAGTCTGAATGACCTTTTGTGGTTGAAATGTTTTCCAATGGGTAGTTTTGTCCTTACTGGATCATACATTGTTTAATTGCTTACTGGAAAAATGTTCAAAGCTACAAATTTAAAACACACTAACAAATGGTGCTGTATAATATAACCTTGATGGTGCATCACAGAACACATGCACGTATGCATGGTTCAAAAAAAGTGTGCAAGGCGCCTCTGGTTTGAAAACAACCAGAGAGTAAACAATCCACCACTGGCCCGATGCATTTTCTTTGAATGTGGGTTTCAATAAATGAAAGTTTCAAAGGCAGAGAGAAACTTACTGCTCATGTTAAGTCTATTTTCATGGTGAGACTGTACTGTTTTGTTTAGCAAATGGCTATCAGTGTTTGTCTTATAAAATTTGAAAGAAAAGTTTTAAATATCTGTAACCATTGTAGAAGTAAATAGTATGCATAGTGACATGTTTGAACAGTATGTATGGTGACTGGGGAGAACAGTCAAGTAACAGGGCACTGAAATGGGTGGGGGGGGGGCTGATCCATTACTCTGTTTAGGGTCCCACTTGACAATAATCCAGCACTGGTGCAAATAACCTGTTTAGTACCATCATCATACATGAAAGACGAATTTTTGACTTCTTTCACTTCTACACCATGTAACAGACACTTGCTTTTGTGATTCTTAAGTAAAGAAACTCATTCACAAGGGAGTTCCTTCATGATTCTCTCTCAATATCAAGCAAGGTCTACTGAGCAAGTCGTGATGTTTAAGCATACAGTGGTTTAGACACATATCCAACACCTATGACTTAAGCACCTGAAATCATAGTCTACAGAAAGTATTACATCTTTTTTTTTTTTTGTGGGCTGATGTGTTTTGTGAATTGAAATTTGTACAAGTACTGTAATGTCCGACTGATCAAGTCTTGTTTTGTCTTCCACAAATTATATACTAATTGAACGACTGCTGAAGTTTGTCAGCAAGGTTCCTCTTGCATTGAAACCTGATGGACCTTGGAGTTAATTTACTTAATGTTCAGGAAACATGGAAGGTGAAAAATGATTAGCACTAACTTGCAAACAAAAAGTTCTGTTTTTGTTAAAAGGCAACTTTATTTGATAGTAAAATATGTAGACTTAATGCTGTTCAGTGCAGTGTGGCAGAGCTCAGTGATTTACTGAAAATCTAATGATGCAAGCTCACAAGTAGTAGTGGGAAGTAGCTCAAAAAATGAATTCTCCACCTTATGGCCAACTACTATAAATCCAGTAAAGCATCTGAAATGATCCCTTAACAGACAATTTCAGCAGGAAAAAATGACTGAATACTCAGAGGAGGTGTACTTTCTAGACAGAAAGCTATCAACATGAACTTTCCCTTTTGTTCTGTACCATATATGTAAACTCAACACTGTGGACAGTAGATAAGAGACTTTGAAGGTCAAAGTCACTTAAAAACATGGTAAAGCAAATGGCTTTTTCATTCTACTATAAGAGGAGTCAGAAAAGCAAGGAAGAGAAAAGGATGAAGATCGTCTTCTCCAAATATGCCTTTGAAGTCCTTAGCTCTACCCTGCAACTATGTCCTGGACTTCTTACACATCTGACAGGTATTCAAAGACCTGAGGTTGTAACACCTTTTCAGGTTAACCATAAGGTCCAACACAATAGTCAATTACAGAGGAAGTCAGAAATGTCACATGCTTCATCCAAATACGACCTTTTTAATGCTTCAGAAATTATGAAGCTCTTTTGCCATTTAATAAAATGCACGTCATGGAAAGATCTTTAATTTCATAGGAAACTCTACCGATTACCAAACATTTAAAAGCAATGAAATATCAAAGCAAGCCAAAGTAACAACGGATCAGATGTACAAGAATTACATCAACACAGGACTAAAACAGAAATAAATATGTCATGAGGCCTGAATTGAGACTCAAGAGACCAAGTCAACTAAGTAAACTTTTACCATGACACCCAACAACATGAATAGTCATGGAAAGATTCCTGAAGGAAAGCTAAACTGCGTCCCTTCAGAAAAATGATCTCTATGACAACAGCATAGGCTTACAGCCAAATGAAGTTGTCATAGAAAAGCTGCTTAGGTTTTATGACAAGAGTACAGATGGGGTCTACCTGGACTTTACCAGGGCCTCTGACTTATTCCTGCAGATTCATATGTTGGGAAACTAAAAGAGGTGGGAAAGAAAAACTGAGGAAATGAATGGCAGCAAGATTAAATATCAGGATAAACAGTGTTAGAATAAGGAGAACAATATTAAAATAAGGAAACTAACTAATGAAGTAGACACAGACGACCATATACTATTTGCTTCAAACATACATGAGGAAAGAGAGACCAGGTTCAAACTCGTCACTGATGATGCTGTACAAACAAAACATGGAAATGTGTTGCCTAACTAGTGATGTCAATCTATGTCAGAAGAACAGAAAAGTTACATAAAAAGCGGATAACTTATTTCAAATGATAAAAATGTCAAAAAATTACACTAATTTTAAAGCAAAAAAAAAAAAAAAAAAGAGAGAGTAAGTACTTAATCCTGAAATGAGAATGCAATAGCAATACTGTACCTTTTAATAGCAGTAGTAGAAAAAACTGAAGAGGAAAGGGCACACCACTACCTTTTACAGAAATCCTTTCATCGACACTATCAGTGACTCATGAATATAGGAAGATGGCATGCTAACATAAAATGCTATGAAAACAATGCTAATAATGGCCACTAGAGAATGGAGGATGGGAGGTATTCTAACATGAATGCATTCACTCTTTTGGGTGAAGGAGGCAAAAGATTGCATTTCCATACCTTTAATGGCAAATGATAAATTATATACACTACTAATAGCCAATTATAAACAAAGAACTCTTACCAAAGCCATAAACAGATCTAACAGGATTTCAAAGCTCTAAATGTGAGCAATAAAAAAAAAATAGTTAACAGAGCTGCTTTCACATACAACTTAAAACACAAATGACAAACTTTTACACATACCTACTAATGGGACAATGCCAGATGCTATTATATACGGCACACAGAGAGAGAGCAGTAGTACAGAAATTACTGGTGCTGCTAGTTTTTGAATTATATATTGCAGGTCAATGTTGCGGATGCCATTTGCGTAAACCTAGACAAAACCAGACAACAAATTATTTGACATTAATAAGAACTCAGAAAACACAATATGCAAATCTCATATTCTGATTGTTCTGTATAACATTACTAAATTATTTAAAGAAAGTACATTAGTATTGTTGCACTAACCATAGCAATGAATGAAAGATAATCAACTGTACAGACACTAAATACATGGTTTGAAATCAAGCTGCTGGTAGATGATAGTCTTCCAGGCAGATACATCAGTAGACAGACCCAGCTAGGAGACAGGGGCTGCTTTCCTGCCCTCCTGCATTTTCTACAAGAGAGTCCACCAGAAGCACATTGTTCTTTCTGTTCCCAGAAGGCAGCAAACAGGAAAAACTGAACCACAAATATTACTAAAGCATAAGGGAACCCAAGAAAGATTGACGTTGAGATGAGCAGTTCTTAAAGGAAAAGTCTAATCAGAAATGGAATTGTGTGTGCACGCTCATGTCAAAGAAATTAAAGATCTAATGATGGGAACATTAAAAAATGGAGGAAGCAGTTTTTTTTTTTTTTTTAGTATAATATAAACAATGCATTGGGGAACAATATATATATATAAAATTATGCTCAAATAGACAACTAAACTGAGCAGCCTGGGAGACCAACTAAACTGAGCAGCCTGGGAGACCAACTAAACTGAGCAGCCTGGTAGGAAATGAAGTGTTCACAGGTTGGTACTAGGCTACTGGCCCCTAGGGCCTATACAAGCCTAGCCATAATTCCCTGGATATTTCTTCCCACAATATTTACTTCCCTGGACCCCTGTCTAGCAGACCGACTGATATGATCCCCTGGGTGAATTTCCCATCTCCCATCCAAGCATCAAGGTTCCTTTTGAAGAGGGCCAAGGAGGTGCTCTGCTTGACATGTATGGGCAGTCTATTCCAGAGTATGGGGAGTAACTGGGTCAGGAAACTATCCCTCCAGAATGTTTTGTTCATTGTGATGACAAGGTTTAGATTCCTGGAGCGTGTGGCTCTGAGGGATTGGGATTTCTTTAAGTGGAGCATGTCAAACAGCTCAGGGTTTGACATGGGCTTGTATGTTAAACAGAGATCGCCTCTGAGTAGACAATATGCCACAGAGTATAGATGGAGTTTTTTTTAGACAGTCAGCATATGGCATCTGCTTTAGGCCTGTGATTCTTTTAGCGAGGTAATTCTGCGGCCTTTCCAGCTGTTGCAGATGTCTTGTGAGGTACATACCAAACAGGGCGTTATACTCTATAATGGGTCTAATGAGGGATGAGTACAGTGGGGCAATGACCTCCTTTTTTCTGGATGAAAAGCCCTTAGTGATGAGGTGTGCCACATAGGATTTCCTGACTGTTGTGGTGATGTGGTTATTGAAGGTGAGACCACTGTCCACCTGTGTCCCTAAGCCTCTCATCACACTTTCGATGTTTAGTGTACAACCACCTATGTGGTAATTCATGGGTACATGTTTTTTTCCAAAGGGGATAACTATATACATTTCTTGGCATTAAGATTGAGCCCATGGCTCTGGCACCAGGCATTTTTTTCTGTAAGGCACTTTTGTAGAATATCCACATCACTTGGGGATTCAGTAATGGCTTCCAATTTGCAGTCATCTCCAAACTTTGTTAGCCAGAGTCCCTTAGTGTTGGCCTGTACTTCAGAGAAGTAGATGCCAAACAAGAGTAGTCCCAGGACTG
The DNA here is from genome assembly GCF_019279795.1 of Protopterus annectens. Taxonomy (NCBI): domain Eukaryota; kingdom Metazoa; phylum Chordata; order Ceratodontiformes; family Protopteridae; genus Protopterus; species Protopterus annectens. The sequence goes on from NC_056731.1 coordinate 458,187,024, forward strand.
AACCCCAAGGTACTCCACTTGTCACTTGTCTGGAGCTGGATTTGGAGTCGGCTACTTTTACAGTCTGGGTTCCATCAGTAAGCCAGTTGGCAACCCATCAAGTGACGTAGGGATTTATGCATGCCCAGCTTAGTAAGTTTATCTATGATTCCAGAGTGGGGGATGGTGTTGATGGCCTTGGCGAGGTCCAGATAGGCTGTGTGGACCGCCTTACCCTCATCCACAGCTCTGGAGACTGATTCGAAGAAGTCAATCAGGTTCAGGAGACCAGATTGACCCTTCACAAACCCAAACTGGGTGGCGTCCAGTGTTTGAAGGTTGCTAATGTCTGTTTAAAAGTTCCATGATAATGCGTTCCATGCCCTTGCAGATCAGGCTCGTCAGACTGCTGGGATGGTGGATCCCCCATTGTGGAGTGGGATAACTGTAGCTGTGCACCACTCAGTGGGCACGAAGCCTGAGGTGAGGCTATGATTAAACATGACACTTAGGTGAGGTGCCAGTTCATGTAGTACACAGCCCAGGATGCCATCTGTTCCTATGGATGCTGTATTCTTAGCTTTGGAGAGTGCAGTTTCTACCTGTGTGGCCGTGATTACTGGAATTTGGCAATCTTTTGGTATTGAGATGGGCCCTTTAGGGGGTGAGGGGGGGGTGAAGTTGGCACTAAATCGATCTGCCAGGATATTGGCAATATCCTTGGGATCAGTATATTTAATGCCATTCTGTTGTAGCTCAGAGCAGATCTGAGCATTGCCATTTAGATTCTTGACATAACTATAGAATGTATGTTCACATATGTTCTAAAGCCCAAGAATAAAAAAAATCATGTTGTGATGGAAAATGCATGTATAATGCATGTCTACTACCATGTTAAGCTTTGCTGCGCCTTTAAATTTGAACATGTCACAGCTTTAAACATACTGCTGAATCTCTGGCAAAAGGGCCAACTCCCAAACATCTTCACTGAAAATACTGACCTTGTATAATAGCCAGGGTTCACTATATTAAACTTGGATACTTCTGGAGTGCTGCCACAAGGGCCAACTCCCAAACATTTTTACTGAGAATTTTGACTTTGTACAATAGTATGATGTCACTAGTATACATTCAACCCAGATACTGCTGAAACTCTGCCACAAGGGTCAACTTCCAAACATTTTCACTGAGAATTTTGACTTAGTACAATGGAAGCAAATTTAACTTGAAGAACCTAGTTGTGTATTCACTTCATCTAGTCATGTGTGTGACTGCCTCTGCTGGAAATTAGTTTTTAACATCCATCTGACAGAGATGTCCTTGCACTCCAAGGACACTTACTAAGTTGGCCACTGTACTCTCTTGACCAATCAATTACATTGTATATGCCAGTTACTTAATATTCCTAGCTAACAGGTTTTTACATTAACAAAATTAAAGAAATCTTGTTCTGCTTGGTACCTCTCTGCTAATTGCTTTATATTGGCTATAAACTGATTCTCAGTTATAATTTGATCTAAGAGGGGAAACCCACAACCCTACCCCCGATTCTCATGGCCCCCCTCTCACTCTACTATTATACTTCCTACAAACTCATTACACTTGTGAATCCTATTTCCTTAACCCTCCCAAACAACCTTAGTACTATCATACAAACTCTCGTTTCATTTTACTCAATTCACATCTTCCATTTAATCTTTTAGCACCACTCCCAACTACTTTTCTCCCTCCCATACTGCTTTGCTATTTGCATTCAGTCGCACCCCTCCCTAACAGCACCTATCAACTTTTCCCCAAATAAACCCTCACTTCTTCCTATTTCACCTACATATCAAGCTTGTCTTTTAACCCCCCATTTCCTTACATTCCAGAAAAGATGAGAGAACAACCTAATTCTCTTCCTTCATAAGAAATACCTCTTTCCTACCTACCTGCTTTCAGACTCCACCACACTAAATATCCTTCTACCCTGCAACTTCTTTTTCCTTCTTCATCCCTACTTCTCCATTACCTGCCAACTATAAAGTACAGTTGTGTACACTTACAATAAAAGTAGATGTTAGAGTGTATTCACTGTTGCTGTCATCACACTTGTGTTATCTGCCTGCAGGTAGCCCTCAATCGGCCTGAAAACCAGTGTCTTGAGATTTCTGCGTCGGATGCTGTCACCTCTTCCATGATGTCAGGTTGTCAGGGGTATAAAACATGCAGCAAATGCCATTGTCAGTTTTTCTTGCCCCAGTTGTCAGGAGCCCCCAAAATAGGAACCAATTACATGGTGTGGGACACCTCCAGTAAAAAGTAAATACCACTGCCATAAGATATGGCCGAAAAGAGGATAGGTAGAAAGCACAGAAGAGTCAGGGTGCTGGTGGGAGGAAAATCAGGACGGCAACAGTGACTATACTCTAACATCTACATTTATGGTAAGTGTACACAACTGTACTATGTATTTCATGATTCACTGTTGCAGTCATCACACTTAGGTTGATTCCCAAAGTTGAGGAAGGGTGGAGGCAGTCAAGCAGTATTACAGCTGGCTAGCAGGCCTTGTAAGACTGCTGTGGCAAATCCAGCTCTGAATTTAGAAGAGACAGGTAAATGGTAATGCTCGGTTGAAGGTGTGTACAGAACTCCAGGTTTCAGCTTCCAAGATGTCAATGGTAGGGATTTCCCTGAGAAATGCTGTAGAGGTTGAGGTAGCCCTAGTGGAATGAGTTCTGATCCCCTGTGGGGTAGGTTTTCCATGGTGCTTGTAGCAGAAATGGATGCAGTGTGCTATCCATTTGGAAATGGTTTGCTATGAAATGGCCTTGCCCTCTACCCCTGCAGCAAAGCTGAGCAGCTGGCCAGATTTTCTGAAAGGCTTAGTCCTAACAAGGTAGAACCTGAGCTGCCTATGCACGCCCAAGGATTGCAGGATCCTTTCCCCTTTATTCTGAGGATTAGGGAAAAAGGTTGGTAAATGGATGGATTGGTTTAAAGCCACACTGGATACCACCTCGGGCATAAATAATGGGTTAGTCCTACGGGAAACCCTGTCAGCATGGAAAATAATGAAGGGTTCCACAACCATTAGTGCCTGTAACTCAGACACTCTTCTAGCTGAAGTGATGGCTATAAGTAAGGCTGTTTTCCAAAAAAAATATTTTAACTCTGCTGTAGCAGCAGGCTCAAAAGGGGGAAGCGTAAGCTTCTCTACTACAAAGAGAAGGTCCCAAGGCAGGGGTGGGAGCTCTCCTCGGGGGTCTTAAATTGTTAGCTCCTCTCAGGAACTGCTTGAAAAGAGATGGCTCAGTATTGTAATGAGCTGAGATGGCAGAGGCATGAATCTTAACTGATGAGAAGGATAGGCCTTTGTGGAGCAGCTCTGTTAGGTAATCTAGGATTTGAAGTAAGGAGGGCACGGCTGTGTCCATTCCTTGAGACTGGCTCCAAGAACAGTATCTTTTCCACTTTTCTGAATAGGATTTCCTAGTACTAGGCCTTTTGGCCTCAAGGACGATGTCTAGCACCTGTTTGCTGAGGGTTGCTGGTGGTGTATTCAGGGAATAAGCCAGGCTGCAAGGTTCAGGGTTTGCAGCTGAGGATGCAAAATCTGTCCCTCCTGCTGGGACTGATGTAGGTGCCAAGGTGGCACTGCTGTCAGACTGCGTAGGAGTGGGTACCTGTGCTGGCATGGCCAGTCTGGTGCAATCAGGACTGTCCTTGGTCTGTCCTGTTTGATTTTGAATAGTACTTCTGAGAGGAGCGGCAGAGGGGGAAAGGCATATATTGAGAGTTTTTCCCATGTGAAGGATAGGGCATCCACTTACCATGCTTGGCTGGGAGGATTTCTGGTGTAAACGTTGCTCAATTGATCATTTTGGGGGGGAGACAAAGAGGTCCACCACTGGTGTCCCCCACCTGTGGATTAGAAGTTTGAATGAGTTGGGTTCCAGTTTCCACTCATGTGGCAAGAATTGCGCTTGCAGGTGCACTTGGTTGCTCAGGGCTTTGTTCCACAGGGCCATGGCTAACCTGCAAAGTGGGTAGGAATAAGTTCCTCCCTGCTTGTTTATGTACCACATATGTGTGGTGTCTGTCTGTCTTTATCAAGAGTTGTCCTGGAAGGATAAGATATTTGAAGGCTGTCAGAGCATTCTGTACAGCTAGCATTTCTTTTTGATCTGAACCCACAGACATTGCCAACATACTGGCAGACAGGTTCAGTGCAAATTTCTCCCCTCCCTCCCCCCCAAAAGGAGAAATATCTATCCCACCAGAGTCTAGCCTCCCAAACATCTCAGATGCCCAGGTGAGAGCTGCTCTCTCTAAAGCAAAAAACACAGCATCAATGGGACCGGACGATGTCCCCGGCTGTGTGCTACATGAACTCAATGAGGAACTAAACCCACACATAAGGCTGCTGTTTAATCTTAGCCTTACTACAGGATACGTACCCAAAGAATGGCGTACGGCAACTGTGGTCCCACTCCACAAAGGCGGTGCTTCTACGGACCCTGGAAATTACCGCCCCATAAGCTTGACGAGCCTTGTCTGCAAAGCTATGGAGAGGATCATAATGGAACTCAAAGACATTGGGGACCTACAGACACTGGATCCTACTCAATTTGGCTTTGTCAAGGGCAGATCCTGCCTCTTGAACTTGGTCGACTTTTTCGAAACAGTCACTAAGGCCATTGATGAGGGTAAGGCAGTTCACACAGCCTACCTTGACCTAGCAAAAGCGTTCAACACAATACCCCACTCGGGCATCATAGAAAAGCTCACCAGCTTAGATGTAAACCCATATGTCACAAGATGGGTTGCAAACTGGCTCAAGGACAGAACACACAGGGTTAGAGTTGCTGGTGCCATGTCAGACTCTAAGCCGGTCACGAGCGGTGTCCCACAGGGCTCAGTCCTGGGCCCCCTCTTGTTCGGTATTTATTTTTCTGAAGTGCAGGCAAACATAGGGGGATTGTGGCTGACAAAATTTGCAGATGACTGCAAACTGGGCACCATAATTGACACTCCATCAGACACAGACATCCTCCAGAGAGGTCTCATAGAAATGGATAACTGGTGCCAGAGCCATGGCCTTAAGCTAAATGCCAAAAAATGTATAGTCATACCCTTTGGGAAAAACAAGGTAACCCCTAATTACCACATAGGTGGTAATCCATTAAACACGGAAGAAGTTATCAGGGACCTGGGGACCCAAGTTGACAGTAACCTCTCTTTGACACTCACATTGCCAAAGTGGTTAGGAAGACCTTCTACATTGCCCACCTGATCATGAAGGGATTCACATCCAGATCAGGAGAGGTCATTGTACCCTGTACTCTTCACTTATCAGACCAATGATTGAGTACAACGCCCCATTCGAACGTACCTTACCCGACACCTGCAGCAGTTGGAAAGACCCCAAAAGTTCCTCACCAAAAGGATAAAGGGGCTCAAACATATGTCATATGATGCCCGACTGAAGAAACTCCAGCTCTATTCAGTCGCATACCGTCTGCTCAGAGGTGATCAGTGCCTGACATACAAGGCCATGTCCAACCCGGAATTAATGGACATGCTCCACCTGAAAAAATCCAAATCCACCAGAGCCACGAGAGCAAGAGACTTAAACCTCAACACGGATATAAACAGGACGTGCTGGAGGGACAGATTCATCACCCAGAGACTCCCTACACTATGGAACAGAATCCCAGTCCATGTGAGGCAGAGCCCCTCACTGACTCTGTTCAAGAGAAATCTTGACGAGTGGATGGGAGATTGTAGGTTTACCCCGGGAATCATCTCTGTGTCACTGCTGGACAGAGGCACAGCAAACTAATGGGTATAGTATTCTCATCCTAAGGGGTGGTGAAAGCCACACACACTCTGGCTAGGCTTATAAATGCCCTAGGGCAGATAGCCTAGTATGAACCTATGAACCTATGATTATCAGGTGAATTTGTCCTGGGCTCCATTTGCCTTGAATGCATTTGCCTGCCATGTGAGCCCCCCATGCATAGTCTGATGCATCTGTTGTCAGGGTTTGGGTGGCGAGGGGTTGAGTGAAATGAAGTCCCTTGTTGTGGTTGGAAGCCCCTGCCCACCAAAGGAACTCTGCCCTTAGACAAGGGATTATAGGAATCAGTGTTTTCAGGTCCTGAGAAAGTTGACACCAGAGACTTTTTAAGTACCACTGAAGTTTCCTCATATGCAGAGTTGCAGAAGTATATACCTTCTTACCCAATCTGTCTAAAGCTCTAGAATCTCTGTCCGAAGGGGTAGGGTTTTTGGCTGAAGTAGCCTTAATACTTTTAAGTCCCTGGGAAATGGACTCTGGATCCGCAGTGGGATTCGTAAAGAGAAATTTGTGAGAGTCAGGTACTCTAATACCTGTCAGGCTTTCTAGGAGCTGGTGGTAAAGTATCAGAAGTAAGACTGCATTCCATGAAGACATCAACTACAATATCCAGGACAGGGGGTATAGCTAGAGGCCTGTGCTGAGGCAAGTCTAAAAATTCTCAGAGTCTCTTTTTGCACTGTGGGTAGTCCTGGCATTCCCAGGAGAAATGCTCTCTTAAGGTATGCAATGTTTCACCAAAAGAAAAGCCCTCTGGACAGGAGGCAGAAGGAATGGAATCCTCTGCATCAGAATCCTCATAGGTATATAAGGCTATGTGTCCTGGTAATCAGAGGGATCAGAGTCATCGGACTCATGGTCTGTAGAATCAGAACGAAAATCAATTAATTGTCTTTTTAGAGGGGGAAGGCTGCCTTCCCCTAACTGAAGTTATAAGGTCTTCAGCCATTCTAAGCATATGTTTCTGTGGCATGGGAGCTTGAGCATGTGCTTTGGTCATCAGTTTTCTAGTTATAGTGCGAACTCTGGGCCTGAGAAATTCAGTAGTTTTAGTCAGAAACAAAGTAGTCCATTTAATACGAACATCGGAAGGTTGGAATACACCCTCAGAAGCCGGTGCCTGCACAGCGGCTCTGGACTCATCCAAAGTAGAGACATCTGCAGGTTCCATAGTCGAAGAAGCCAAATGGGTCTCAGCAGAAGCCTGCGAATCTGTAAAAGTGGGTATCAGGCACTGCAAAAGCGCCTCACTGAGTACCGGCAGACTGGCGACTAGCTTAACGGAAGCGTCGAAAGTTTTGGACCTATGCGGTCTGTCTCTCTTTATTCTTACATTTTTTTTGGAAGATAGGTAGTCGGATGGCTTATTGAAGCCATTTCGGAATACAGAGAATGAGAGAGAAAGAATTTAGCGACAAAGATAGCCCAACGATGAATAGTTTTGGCATTAAACAAGGCACAAAACTAGGCCTAAACAAGTGACGCAGTACGAATGAAAATCTCTGTGAGGTATTTGCTTTTCCACAGGCAAGACAATTGTTAACTTTTTCTGCCATCGGTCAGAGCAAGAAAAAAGGATCCCTAACTGGGTACTTGGCTTTAGAAGGCTTCAGGTTTTCAGGTAGCGGCCGACTGGCACTTGCGAACTGTTTTGGGCTCCCACGCGGCAAGAAAAGCTGATCTAATGGCGTTGGCTGCATGTTTTACACCCCTGATGATCTGACGTCATGGAAGAGGTGACAACATCCAACGCAGAAATCCCAAGACTCTGGTATTCGGACTGACTGAGGGCTAACTGCAGGCAGATAACCCAAGTGTGATGACTGCAACAGTGAAACACGAAGATCATCATACCGATCCCTTTACTTAATCATGATACTACTCGGCTTATCCCCTAATCTTCTGCTACTAACGGGCCGTCTTTCATCCTACCATGACTCTAATAGCTCTCAACAGATCTCCAACTTTGTCCCAACCACTATTCATACTGCCTCCCTATACTCTCCACAACATTGCACTAAACTTGTTTAACGATAGCCCCACTTTTACTACAAATATAGACTGATTAACTCCATTTCAACTCAAACAAAAACAAATTAGGTGGACAAATACTCTCCAAAAAACAAGCATCAATAATTTCCCAATAGACTAAAATCTTTCTAAGAAGAGGAGGCATTCACCCTAATCCCGGCCACAACGATCACAACAAACATCAAGGCAATTCTCTTCCACACACTATAATTCTACAATGGACACACAAAACACTGGTAATCTAAGTTTTGCACCTTAAATGCTACAAGCACAGAAAATAAAATTGTTGAACTACATGCCTGGATTATCCAATGTAAACCTGATATTCTCCCTATAACTGAAACTTGCCTTAAACCCAGCATAAACAACTCTGAAATTACACCTCCCGGCTATATCATCATCTATAATGACCGTATAGAGAGGAAAAGTGGTGGTATCACTTTAATATTTCCCATCAAGTACCACATTTACCCTTACAACAAACTAAAACCAAAATTCAGCAGAGCTTCTTATAAGTTTTCTAAAATTAAACAATTATAAATAAAATACATATTGCTGTTCTTTACTTCCTTCCTGGCGACAATACGGCTATACTGGAAGATTACCTACACTGGATATCCATAACAATTGGACAAAAAATACTACTACTATGGGATATGAATGTCAATTGGATGGACAAACACCAACTTCCCTACATCTAGCATGAACTTATTTGGATTCACACAACTAATTAATAGCCCAACACATTACAGCGAGACATCAAATTCCCTACTACACTGGATCCTAGTACGAGACCCTAGCAAATACGCCACCTCAGGTACAGTGTCTGACTGTCTCAATGATCATCTCTAAATCTATAAAACCAGACATCTCACATAACGACTTAAACAGCATGTTTATAAAACATGCAACCTTTACAAGTTTAACCCAGAAATCGTTCAGTACTAATTTATCATCTTATTAACTGGAACTTCCTAAAAATTCTCCCCTCAGATGATGATGTAAATGAATTCAATACAACTTTCTTGAATATCCTAAATAGCCTTGGACCTCCTAGAAGGAAGAGAATAAAAACAAAAAATGTTACTTTGCTATCCAAAGAGTAGAATGCTAATGCAGGACACAGAAAAAGCATGGAAAGAAGGGCAAAATATAAAACACCACAATATCTTGAACACTTCAGAATGCTTCACAGTTGTACTAAAAAGCTAATTAAAAACACAAAAATTCAATAATACCTTTCAGAATAACAGTAAACACAACCTTAAATTCTGTACTACCATTAAAGAAATCTTGCATCCCGGTCATAAATTCACCCCAACCCCTCTTCCAATAACGCATCACTCAAAATCACAATAAATTTCCAACTCTGACTTTATAGATAGCACAGCATCTCTAACAAAGGATTTCTCAGCATCTAATCTTAACCCTGCCCAGCAGCCACATATCACCACATCCAATTTTACCTTCAAATCTGTGCCTATATCCCATGTAAAACTATCATCAACGTCAAACTCAATCCATGCTCTGCTTCAGCTGACCACCTTCCAAGCTAATATCTTACAACAGAAGCTGGAAGCATTGCCTACTCTGTGTCAATCTTTACAAATAGGTCAATCCAGGAAATCCAAGTTGCCTCACTTTGGAAAAAGTCACACCTTATTCCACTGCACAAAGGAGGAAATTCAACAGACATTACTAACTTCAGACCTATAGCAATCTTATACCCCCCCCTCAACAAAATACTTGAAAAAATATATTAAAAACAGTTGCTAAACCATCTCCTACAGGAAGAACTCATATTCGCTACACATGGCTTTCTTCTATCCCACAGTACTAACACTGCACTCTAACCTATATAGATACTGTCAATAAAAACAGAGGTAACAGCAAACTAGTCTCCTCATTTCTAGGCTTGTCCAAAGCCTTCAACACAGTTTGTCACAGCAAATTTCTAATTTAAATGTCCTCATAAGGTCTCTCTCTCAGCCCACACTTCTATGGTTCAAATGCTACCTATCCAATAGGTATCTGTCAGTAAAATGGCACTCCACCATCTATCCATTCCTCACAGTCACTACTAGTGTACTACAAGGCTTTATCCTTGGTTCCCTCCTCTAACATTCTCAACAACATTTGCTACACATCCACATGATAGGCCTCCCTAATACAGTATGCAGATGATTCCACTCTCATTTGCACATCTGACAACATGGCACACCTCCAAAAAATTACTCCAGAAGCTTTAACAGCAACTGAAACATGGCTTTCCACCATACAATTCATGCTCAACCCTACAAAACTATTACTCCCCCCACCCAATCCCTCTCCTATGAAAAAAAACAAAATGTGAAGTCCTTTCTCCTGGGTCTATATTGCAATGCTGAAACTTCAAGAGAGCAAACGCTCTTACACTGACATGGATATACTGAACCCATGGAATGTCGAATGGCCAGAACAGCTCTTTTGAAGTTTCAACGTTACAATATAGACCCTCTCTCTTAATACAACCACTGAAGTCAGTTATACCAAATTATTAGGGATGATAATGGATGATGATCTTAAATTAACCTGCATATACAAAACTGCATACGGAGAAACTTCTCAAAAACTAGGGATGCTACAAGCTTTCTCATCGATGCAGCTAAATGCTACACTTTCCACTATTTAACTCCTCCCCACACATCTTATGATGCTCCCATCCTTACTAACTTCACAAAAATCAAGACTTGAACAATGCTATAACAAAGCTGTTAAATTTGCAGCACATACCCCTTTCAGAATTCACCACTATATAGCACTAAAAAGCTTAAATTAGAGCTATCCCATCAACTATCATCATACAGTTTTTCTTTGCCTCCTATAAAATAATCCAGAATCCATCTGCTTGTCCAGTACTAAATAACATTCTTCACAACTATGTTCCTAGTTGGTCATTATGATCCATGACCAAAAACTCCTGTCTTGTCCACAAAACTACCAAATCTGCTTGGCATTGTTCTGCATTTGTACCATGTTGTTAAGGCCTGGAACTACTTAACCTATCCATCAGGTCAATACCCACCACTCCTTCAAAACCATTCTGAAAAACGTGCTAGCCAAAAGCTGTCTGTTCTTGCTCAACATCAGGATAAACTATATCCCTAAATGGGAACAAATACCTTTTCATACTTTACAGGACATCTACTTACTCTCCTTTCTTCACTCACTTCTTTACTTCTATCAAATACTCTGCCCTGGCTCTCTCTCTAAATATACCATAAGACTAATTTTCTGTCACTTCATATTGCAATACCCATTTGCATTATACTAGTTTACCTTTAATTTCTCTATAAATTGTCTTAAAATTTCTCTATTAAATCATATTCTTCTTCTTCTTTTGGCTTTTCCCAGTTAGGGGTTGCCACAGCGGATCACCTGTCCGCTCATGACTGGCAGTGGAGTTTTACGGTGTTGAGTTGCCAGCCCAGCTCCCAACCTTCCAAAGAAGGCGCACACATGCACACACACACACACCTAGGGCCAATTTAGAGTGTCCAATCCACCTACAGCATGTTTTTGGGATGTGGGTGGAAACCGGAGCACCAGCAGGAAATCCACGCGACCACAGGGAGGACATGCAGACTCCGCACAGAAGGCACACCAGCAGAGGATCGAACCACAGAACCTCTTGCTGTGAGGCAGCAATGCCAACCAGTGTACCACTGCGGCCGCCCTAACCATTAAATCATATAACTTGTATATATACTTAACCAATGTCTACGTATTATGTCTAATTTGGTATAATTATCTAAGATACAGCTAAGGACTGTAAAATTATTGTACTTAAAATGTTTTGTAATATTTTGGAGTTTTTTTCCCCCTGGGTATCAAGTGAAAATGGGTTCCTACCCAGTCAGACATTCCCCGTAATCAAATGTCCATAAATAAATGAATTCTAAGAACTAAGTACGTGCAAGAATTGGGAAAGGACATTTTACCAATAGGTATGTAGTAACGGTATAGAAAACAGACAAGAGGGCCTGGAATTTACTCCATGAAATTAACACAGGAACCAAGACACTTTGAGCAATTATTTTAGGAGGTAAAAGTAGCAGAGTGAGGTGAAGCTAAGCAGAGGTATGAAATGCAAGTCAGAGACTGCTGTCACTATGAGGCATTAGTAACTGTGCATAATGCACAGAGAAAGGGATGGGGTGTGCCAAGTGAAAGACCAGGTCTTGTAGAGTTTAAAGTTGAAAACATGAGATGCTGCTGTTAAAAAAGGACATTTTATTGTTGTTGTTGTCTTTTGGCTTTTCCAGGTTAGGGGTCGCCACAGCGGAACTCCATCCGCTAATGACTGGCAGTAGATTTTGACGAATGCCGAGGTGCCAGCTCGACGTTCAACCTTCAATGAAGGCACGCCCATTTACGCATGTCTTTCGAATGTCCATCCAACCGCGGGGAGGACATGCAGATACCACACACAAGCCACTCCCCTGCACTCCAGCCGATTATCGAACGGGAGAACCTCTTGCTGTGAGGCAACAACGCTACTGCTGCACCACCGCGGAAGTACAAAAAAAGACATTTTATTATTCAAACAAAATACTGCATGGTAACTGTTAAGAATCAATTAGAGGAGGTTAGAAAAGACTTGGAAGAGAGGACTGAAAGGCAATTGATAAAGGAGCAATGCAAAGAAATTTGCAAGTTCCCAACTATGCAACAAAGTCCAAAAGGTTAAAGATTTTTACACTGAAGTATTTGTATAGGTATTTTTATACCCCAAAAGAAGAAAACTTCAGAGGATTTTCCCTCGGGTAGATAGAAAATGCTGTAAGTGTGGTGGGAAGAGACAGACCAAGTGGGACCATGATTTTCTGGGAATGTAACAAGGTGGAATAATTAATCCCCTACAGAGTACAGAAGTGTTGAGGAAACACTTGGTTGCAATAAAGGAAATGATGCTGGAATGTAGGATATGAACTGCCTGGACACAGTAAGGCCTTATTAAGTACAATGTTACTTGCTATCAATTACAAGAAAATGAAAATCAGGACCTAAACCAAACATAATTGAAGTACTGAATAGTGTAGAGAGGACAAAAGAATGAGAGGTGCAAACTTTAGAAAAGGAAGGAATATATTTCATAGCAATAAATGGTATTTGTTGTATATATGCAGAATGCAGCAGGAAAAGTGAGGTTAAATGGAAGGCAGGAATTGAACTTGCATAAGAGTTAAAGTTGGAAAGAAAATATATGCATTCTGCATGGCAACAACAATGGAAACATATTAGTTTTTCTTTTCTACCAATATACATATACCAATGTTTCATACAAAAATGTGATGACTCAATTAAGATGTTTAAAAAGCAGTTACTGACTTACAACTCTTATTGCTGTTGTTCAAAATGTTAAAGTATAGTTGGCAAGTAAACTTACAGCAACAGTAGGTGCTCTAACAGATTATTGCTATAGTAGCCTAAGCTATCTGGGTTATAAAGTGCCCATGACATGACCACCGTCCAAAATTTCAAATCTTAACAACACCTTCCACACACCCTAACTGCCACAGGCTCAAGCAGACTCATGTAAAAAGGCATTTTTGGGTGCCAAAAAATCAGATCATTCTTGTCTTGAGACGGGAGACTGCAGTTCTGGAAAGAAAAATAGTAAAACATAAATAACTATATACACACAAGAGTATATACATCCATACTCTGGCAATGCACAAAAACAAAATGGGGGGGGGGGCAGCTACTGCATCAGTTGTCTATTAGAACATCTCTCGGTATGGTAAGTTTACTTACACAACTGTACTATGCTAAACATTAAATTACTGTTGCAGTACTCTAACCTATTTGGGTTGAGAAAAAACAGCTTAAAAACATACAGGGAGAATGAAAGACTAAGAATCCAGGAACCCTTGAGGATGGCCGTAGCAAAACATGCTGTGGAACTGGAAAAAAAATCCAGTGTGTAATGCTTTGTTAAAGTACACACAGAGGATCAAGTGGTTGCTTCTGGAGTCTACCCTTTCAAGAAAGCTACAGAAGAAACCAAGGACTAGTAGAATATACTTTGATGCTGCCTGGAATTGACATTTTATGGTGGGAATAAAAAGGAAAGAGAATGGACACCAATGTGGAAATTATCTGCCTTGACAGTAGTTGTCCTTTCTTCTTACTTTCAAAACAAAAAAAATGAATAATCTCACTCACTTTCAAGTTCTAAACAAAAGAAAGAGATAACGATAGTGCGGCTCAAAGTAATCTTGGATAACACTTTTGGCAGAAAAGTATTAGTTCTCAAAGAAACAGTATATTTGGGGGAAAGGAGATATGGTTGACCCATTATAACAGCTTCCAACTCATTCATTCTTCATTAAGAAATCAGAGAAATTAACATGGTCTTCCACATTACAACCCTCAAATCAGCCCAATGAACTGCTTCAAACAAAGCAAAGGTTAATCTTTTCAAAGCAAAATTAAGATCTGAAGGAGGAGCCAGCTGTGTTTTAGGTGGACAGGAATGCAGAACCAGTTTAAAAAGAAACTTGACATGCAAGAGCACAGATAAAGTGAGATACAAGGGCTGACATGCTGAAATGGCTGACAGACCAACCTTGACATATGACTAAGAAATGCAAGAGAAAAACTGAGACAAATATTACAGAACCAGAGAAATTGCCTTAACAGAGTCTTGGTTTTTAATGTGGCACCAAAGTCTTTTCCATTTGCTAATTCATGACTTCCTAGTAGCAGGTTTAATTAGAAAATAGATGCCTAAAAGGTGTTAAAATTTTATTATCTAGACAGTTAGCTGAAGCTGAGGTGCATCATACCAGCCCCCATCTTGTGTAAGTCCGTCCCTTCAGTGAAGAATATGGTAACTGCCCTTGGTCATTTCCAAAAGAAGGAAGAACCACTGCTGTCTATGTTACAAGGGAGTCACCAGAATGATCTTTGCAGAATCCTTCTGAATCTTCAGAGTGACCATGGGCTATCAGTGGAAAAGCATGTAAAACATTCCCATCCAAGGAAAAGTTAATAAATCTGATTTCCAGACCTGCTTGCAAGGAGTACTGGAGCAGAACTGCGCCATTTGTTTGAGATGAATAGAGGAGAACAGATCAGCCTGAGGCAGTCCCCATGGCTACATCAAATCCTGAAAGATGCCCTTGTTCAGTTTCCATTTATGACGGTGTATCCTGGTCCTACTAAGTTTCTCTGCTACTATATTTTGCACTGATGGAAAGAAAGATGCTTGGAGGGTTAAGGAATGCTGAAGAGCTACCCCCAAGCCACCACTGCCAGCCTGGATAGGGGGTATGACCTTGTACCTCTCTACTTATTTACATACTGCATGTTCGTGGTATTGTCTGTAATCACTTGAGATCCCAGGGACCAAAGGTGATGGAGACACATCAAGGGAAGGATCACAGGCAACATCTCTTTTATGCTGATGTGCTTTGGTCTGTCTGAAGGATTCATTAGGCCTTCCACTTATACCCACCCACCAGCCTGAAAAAAAAAAAAAAAAACCTCCCTTGACAAAATCTGATTTGTCCGTGGTGACAGACTTGTTTGGGTCTGAGGAGGGAAGGCCTGACCAGTGTTCAGTTGAATTTACTGACTCCTCAAACGCAGTTCCATTTCTAAAAAGTCCCAAACTGGAATTTGATAATCCAGAGTTTGTAAATGCTGATTCCATGTATTTGATTTTCAGAAACCTTTGTATCTTTCTCATATATAATCTGGTTACAGGTATCATGAGAATTGGAGAAGCCACAAACTCTACAATACTCAAATTCTAGGATTTGGCTCAGAACTAGATATGACTTGCGTAGGTTCACAGTGATACCTAGATTCTGGAAAAGACTAAGGACATACCTTGTCACTAGTGTTAGTCAATGCCTCGTTGGAGCCGTTAGAAGTAATTCATCCACATATGGAAAAACCTGGCATCCTTGTAGTAGAAGATGAGATGCCACCACTGCCATACATTTGGTAAACACCAGAGGGGCTGTGGTGAGTCCAAAAAGCATGGCTATGAACTGATGACTGTCGATCTTTATACCATAGTAGGCATCCCTGAGATCCACTGAGCACATCCAATTGTCCTTGCGCAAGAGAGGCAGGATGGACTGTACAGTGACCACCAGAAACCTGGACTTCTTTAATAAAAAAAAGTTTAGCTCGCTGAGGTCCAGAATCAGATACAGGTTCCTGGCCTTTTTTCACACCAGAATAAGTTCTGGACCCTTGATATCCTGTCAGGACCACATGAATGGCCCTTTTTTTGAAAGTGGTCTTGCACATTGAGACAAGCCGACGCCCTTTAGCGGGGAGGTACATCTGTAAGAAATTGTTTGCAGAGAGCTTAAAAAGCATCAAACGGATCTCATTGTTGAAAGGCATCAGTCAGGAGAAGGGTACAAAACAATTTCCACACCACTGGCTACAGCATGGAACAAAGTGAAGACAGTCAACAAAAAGTGGAGAAAATATGGGACAAAAGTGATGTTGCACGTCCCTCCAAAACTGATGAAAAGACGAGACGAAAAATGGTAAAGGAGGCTTACAGCAAGACTGAAAGAGCTGCAGGAATTTATGGCAAGTACTGGTTGTGCACTACATGACAATCTCTCGTATTCTCCATACGTCTGGATTATAGGGTAGGATTGCAAGACGGAAGCCATTTCTTACACCGAAAAACATCCAG